>NC_140168.1:114819367-114929367 GCF_963971535.1 Notolepis coatsorum
ACATCACACAGTAAACACCATGTAGACATCTATCATCTACTGTAACACATCACACAGTAAACACCATGTAGACATCTATCATCTACTGTAACACATCACACAGTAAACACCATGTAGACATCTATCATCTACTGTAACACATCACACAGTAAACACCATGTAGACATCTATCATCTACTGCAACACATCACACAGTAAACACCATGTAGACATCTATCATCTACTGTAACACATCACACAGTAAACACCATGTAGACATCTATCATCTACTGTAACACATCACACAGTAAACACCATGTAGACATCTATCATCTACTGTAACACATCACACAGTAAACACCATGTAGACATCTATCATCTACTGTAACACATCACACAGTAAACACCATGTAGACATCTATCATCTACTGTAACACATCACACAGTAAACACCATGTAGACATATATCATCTACTGTAACACATCACACAGTAAACACCATGTACACATCTATCATCTACTGTAACACATCACACAGTAAACACCATGTAGACATCTATCATCTACTGTAACACATCACACAGTAAACACCATGTAGACATCTATCATCTACTGTAACACATCACACAGTAAACACCATGTAGACATCTATCATCTACTGTAACACATCACACAGTAAACACCATGTACACATCTATCATCTACTGTAACACATCACACAGTAAACACCACGTAGACATCTATCATCTACTGTAACACATCACACAGTAAACACCATGTAGACATCTATCATCTACTGTAACACATCACACAGTAAACACCATGTACACATCTATCATCTACTGTAACACATCACACAGTAAACACCATGTAGACATCTATCATCTACTGTAACACATCACACAGTAAACACCATGTAGACATCTATCATCTACTGTAACACATCACACAGTAAACACCATGTAGACATCTATCATCTACTGTAACACATCACACAGTAAACACCATGTAGACATCTATCATCTACTGTAACACATCACACAGTAAACACCATGTAGACATCTATCATCTACTGTAACACATCACACAGTAAACACCATGTAGACATCTATCGTCTACTGTAACACATCACACAGTAAACACCATGTACACATCTATCATCTACTGCAACACATCACACAGTAAACACCATGTACACATCTATCATCTACTGCAACACATCACACAGTAAACACCATGTAGACATCTATCATCTACTGTAACACATCACACAGTAAACACCATGTAGACATCTATCATCTACTGTAACACATCACACAGTAAACACCATGTAGACATCTATCATCTACTGTAACACATCACACAGTAAACACCATGTAGACATCTATCATCTACTGTAACACATCACACAGTAAACACCATGTAGGCATCTATCATCTACTGTAACACATCACACAGTAAACACCATGTACACATCTATCATCTACTGTAACACATCACACAGTAAACACCATGTTGACATCTATCATCTACTGTAACACATCACACAGTAAACACCATGTAGACATCTATCATCTACTGTAACACATCACACAGTAAACACCATGTAGACATCTATCATCTACTGTAACACATCACACAGTAAACACCATGTACACATATATCATCTACTGCAACACATCACACAGTAAACACCATGTTGACATCTATCATCTACTGTAACACATCACACAGTAAACACCATGTAGACATCTATCATCTACTGCAACACATCACACAGTAAACACCATGTTGACATCTATCATCTACTGTAACACATCACACAGTAAACACCATGTTGACATCTATCATCTACTGTAACACATCACACAGTAAACACCATGTACACATCTATCATCTCTACTGCAACACATCACACAGTAAACTTAGTAACATTATCACGCGAGACTAGAAACTCAGTTATATCAGTTATATGTACTGTATTCTACATCGGGAGTCGATTGAGGAGAAGGATACAGAGAGGATACATGATGCATCAATACATTACATTCATTCCTTTAAAGTAAAACAAGAAGAGTCGTATAATCAAAAACACAACAATAGTAAAAATAAATAAGACAATGAGACAGCAGTAGATCACGGAAAACAGTTAGAAGTTGATAGACACTCTAGAGCTCCTTAATGAGACTAAAGTACTACATTTTAGGTCAGTTGGCAGGAGATTCCATGACAACAGACTCCATGACGACAGACTCCATGACAACAGACTCCATGACAACAGACTCCATGACAACAGACTCCATGACAACAGACTCCATGACAACAGACTCCATGACAACAGAGACTCCATGACGACAGACTCCATGACAACAGACTCTATGACAACAGACTACATGACAACAGACTCCATGACAACAGACTCCATGACAACAGACTCCATGACGACAGACTCCATGACGACAGACTCCATGACAACAGACTCCATGACAACAGAGACTCCTGACAACAGACTCCATGACAACAGACTCCATGACAACAGACTCCATGACAACAGACTCCATGACAACAGACTCCATGACGACAGACTCCATGACGACAGACTCCATGACGACAGACTCCATGACGACAGACTCCATGACAACAGACTCCATGACAACAGACTCCATGACGACAGACTCCATGACAACAGACTCCATGACAACAGACTCCATGACAACAGACTCCATGACGACAGAGACTCCATGATGACAGAGACTCCAGGTTTCTCGTACCTGGTTCAACAAAGTCGATCAAAAGTCCTATTAGCCAGCTGCTTAAATTAACCTGATGATTGATGTCAGGCTATCTCGGTTTCTCAAAGGCTGATTCGCGCTCAAACGATCTCGTTTATTGGAACCAGACTTCAGTAATCAGGGGATAATTGTGCGTGCCCGTCCTACTTCAAAAGGGGGAAGCGTTGATCACCGAAACCGTGATTTTCTAACAGAGTATAATGGCAACTAAAGTCAAAGAAAGACCGTCTTTTTTTCAACGCTGACGAGCAGGAGATAATAATGAGCTTATGAAGAATACAAGACCATAATCATGACGAGCAGGAGATAATAATGAACGCTTATGAAGAATACAAGACCATAATCATGGAGAATACAAGACCATAATCATGGAGAATACAAGACCATAATCATGGAGAATACAAGACCATAATCATGGAGAATACAAGACCATAATCATGGAGAATACAAGACCATAATCATGGAGAATACAAGACCATAATCATGGCAACATCCAACAGTAGGCTTAATGGAATGAATAATCGAATGAGATCTTGGTAGCGGAAATAATTATTTCAACTCTTTCAGAATAAGTAGATAAAAACAAGAGTATCTAATTGATATGAATTAATAGATACTTATGAGGATAGCTGTACTGTATGCGCTTAGATATCATGTACTATATAAATACATGGTTCCCAAAGTTTTGCTCCAGCGCGAAGACAGAGACAGAAGAGAGAGACAGAAGGTAGAGACAGAAGAGAGAGACAGAAGAGAGAGACAGAAGACTGAGACAGAATAGAGAGACAGAAGACAGAAGGTAGAGACAGAAGACAGAAGGTAGAGACAGAAGACAGAAGGTAGAGACAGAAGACAGAAGGTAGAGACAGAAGACAGAGACAGAAGACAGAGACAGAGACAGAGACAGAATACAGAAGACAGAAGACAGAATACAGAATACAGAAGACAAGACAGAAGACAGAAGACAGAGACAGAAGACAGAGACAGAAGACAGAAGACAGAGACAGAAGACAGAGACAGAAGACAGAAGACAGAGACAGAAGACAGAGACAGAAGACAGAAAACAGAGACAGAAGACAGAGACAGAAGACAGAAGACAGAAGACAGAGACAGAAGACAGAGACAGAAGACAGAGACAGAGACAGAAGACAGAGACAGAAGACAGAGACAGAAGACAGAAACAGAGACAGAAGACAGAAGACAGAGACAGAAGAGAGAAGACAGAAGACAGAAGACAGAGACAGATGACAGAAGACAGAAGACAGAGACAGAGACAGAAGGTAAAGACAGAAGACAGAAGACAGAGACAGAAGACAGAAGACAGAGACAGAGACAGAAGAGAGAAGAGAGAAGACAGAAGACAGAAGGTAAAGACAGAAGACAGGAGACAGAGACAGAAGACAGAAGACAGGAGACAAGACAGAAGACAGAAGACAGAGACAGAAGGTAGAGACAGAAGACAGAAGACAGAGACAGAAGACAGAATACAGAAGACATAAGACAGAAGAAAAGACAGAAGACAGAAGACAGAGACAGAAGACAGAAGGTAGAGACAGAAGACAGAGACAGAAGACAGAGACAGAAGACAGAGACAGAGACAGAAGACAGAAGACAGAAGACAGAGACAGAAGACAGAAGACAGGAGACAGAAGACAGAAGACAGAGACAGAGACAGAAGGTAGAGACAGAAGACAGAAGACAGAAGACAGAAGACAGAGACAGAAGACAGAGACAGAAGCAGAGACAGAAGACAGAAGACAGAAGACAGAAGACAGAGACAGAAGACAGAGACAGAAGACAGAAGACAGAGACAGAAGACAGAAGACAGAAGGTAGAGACAGAAGACAGAGACAGAAGACAGAAGACAGAGACAGAAGACAGAAGACAGAAGGTAGAGACAGAAGACAGAGACAGAAGACAGAAGACAGAAGACAGAAGACAGAGACAGAAGACAGAAGACAGAGACAGAAGACAGAGACAGAAGACAGAAGACAGAAGACAAGACAGAAGACAGAAGACAGGAGACAGAAGACAGAAGACAGGAGACAGAAGACAGAAGACATAGACAGAAGACAGAAGACAGAAGACAGAGACAGAGACAGAAGACAGAAGACAAGACAGAATACAGAGACAGAGACAGAAGACAGAAGACAGAGACAGAAGACAGAGACAGAAGACAGAAAACAGAGACAGAAGACAGAGACAGAAGACAGAAGACAGAGACAGAAGACAGAGACAGAAGACAGAGACAGAGACAGAAGACAGAGACAGAAGACAGAGACAGAAGACAGAGACAGAAGACAGAAGACAGAGACAGAAGAGAGAAGACAGAAGACAGAAGACAGAGACAGATGACAGAAGACAGAAGACAGAGACAGAGACAGAAGGTAAAGACAGAAGACAGAAGACAGAGACAGAAGACAGAAGACAGAGACAGAGACAGAAGAGAGAAGAGAGAAGACAGAAGACAGAAGGTAAAGACAGAAGACAGAAGACAGGAGACAGAGACAGAAGACAGAAGACAGGAGACAAGACAGAAGACAGAAGACAGAGACAGAAGGTAGAGACAGAAGACAGAAGACAGAAGACAGAGACAGAAGACAGAATACAGAAGACAGAAGACAGAAGAAAAGACAGAAGACAGAAGACAGAGACAGAAGACAGAAGGTAGAGACAGAAGACAGAGACAGAAGACAGAGACAGAAGACAGAGACAGAGACAGAAGACAGAAGACAGAAGACAGAGACAGAAGACAGAAGACAGGAGACAGGAGACAGAAGACAGAGACAGAGACAGAAGGTAGAGACAGAAGACAGAAGACAGAAGACAGAAGACAGAGACAGAAGACAGAGACAGAAGCAGAGACAGAAGACAGAAGACAGAAGACAGAAGACAGAGACAGAAGACAGAAGACAGAGACAGAAGACAGAAGACAGAAGGTAGAGACAGAAGACAGAGACAGAAGACAGAAGACAGAGACAGAAGACAGAAGACAGAAGGTAGAGACAGAAGACAGACACAGAAGACAGAAGACAGAGACAGAAGACAGAATACAGAAGACAGAAGACAGAAGAAAAGACAGAAGACAGAAGACAGAGACAGAAGACAGAAGGTAGAGACAGAAGACAGAGACAGAAGACAGAGACAGAAGACAGAGACAGAGACAGAAGACAGAAGACAGAAGACAGAGACAGAAGACAGAAGACAGGAGACAGAAGACAGAAGACAGAGACAGAGACAGAAGGTAGAGACAGAAGACAGAAGACAGAAGACAGAAGACAGAGACAGAAGACAGAGACAGAAGCAGAGACAGAAGACAGAAGACAGAAGACAGAAGACAGAGACAGAAGACAGAAGACAGAGACAGAAGACAGAAGACAGAGACAGAAGACAGAAGACAGAAGACAGAGACAGAAGACAGAAGACAGAAGGTAGAGACAGAAGACAGAGACAGAAGACAGAAGACAGAGACAGAAGACAGAAGACAGAAGACAGAGACAGAAGACAGAGACAGAAGACAGAAGACAGAAGACAGAGACAGAAGACAGAAGACAGAAGACAAGACAGAAGACAGGAGACAGAAGACAGAAGACATAGACAGAAGACAGAAGACAGAAGACAGAGACAGAGACAGAAGACAGAAGACAAGACAGAATACAGAAGGTAGAGACAGAGACAGAAGACAGAGACAGAAGACAAGACAGAAGACAGAAGGTAGAGACAGAGACAGAAGACAGAAGACAGAGACATAGACAGAAGACAGAGACAGAAGACAAGACAGAAGACAGAAGGTAGATACAGAAGACAGGAGACAGAGACAGAAGACAGATACAGAAGACAGAGACAGAAGACAGAAGATAGGAGACAGAAGACAGAAGACAGAGACAGAAGACAGAGACAGAGACAGAAGACAGAAGACAGAGACAGAAGACAGAGACAGAGACAGAAGACAGAATACAGAAGACAGGAGACAGAGACAGAAGACAGAAGACAGAGACAGAAGACAGAAGACAGAGACAGATACAGAAGACAGAGACAGAAGACAGAAGACAGAAGACAGAAGACAGAGACAGAAGACATAGACAGAGACAGAAGACAGAAGACAGAAGACAGAGACAGAAGACAAGACAGAAGAGAGAAGGTAGAGACAGAAGACAGAAGACAGAGACAGAAGACAAGACAGAAGAGAGAAGACAGAGACAGAAGACAAGACAGAAGAGAGAAGGTAGAGACAGAAGACAGAAGACAGAAGACAGAGACAGAGACAGAAGACAGAAGACAGAGACAGAAGAGAGAAGACAGAAGACAGAAGACAGAAGGTAGAGACAGAGACAGAAGACAGAAGACAGAGACAGAAGACAGAAGACAGAGACAGAGACAGAAGACAGAAGACAGAAGACAGAAGGTAGAGACAGAAGACAGAAGAGACAAGACAGAAGACAGAGACAGAAGACAGAAGACAGAGACAGAAGACAAGACAGAAGACAGAGACAGAAGACATAAGAGAGAAGACAGAGACAGAAGACAGAGACAGAAGACAGAAGACAGAGACAGAAGACAGAGACAGAAGACAGAGACAGAAGACAGAGACAGAAGACAGAAGACAGAAGACAGAGACAGAAGACAGAAGACAGAGACAGAGACAGAGACAGAAGACAGAGACAGAAGACAGAAGGTAGAGGCAGAGACAGAAGACAGAAGACAGAAGGTAGAGACAGAGACAGAAGACAGAGACAGAAGACAGAGACAGAGACAGAAGACAGAGACAGAAGACAGAAGACAGAGACAGAAGACAGAAGACAGAGACAGAAGACAGATACAGAGACAGAAGACAGGAGACAGAAGACAGAAGACAGAGACAGAGACAGAAGGTAGAGACAGAAGACAGAAGACAGAAGACAGAAGACAGAGACAGAAGACAGAGACAGAAGCAGAGACAGAAGACAGAAGACAGAAGACAGAAGACAGAGACAGAAGACAGAAGACAGAGACAGAAGACAGAAGACAGAGACAGAAGACAGAAGACAGAAGGTAGAGACAGAAGACAGAGACAGAAGACAGAAGACAGAGACAGAAGACAGAAGACAGAAGGTAGAGACAGAAGACAGAGACAGAAGACAGAAGACAGAGACAGAAGACAGAAGACAGAAGACAGAAGACAGAGACAGAAGACAGAAGACAGAAGACAGAGACAGAAGACAGAAGACAGAAGACAAGACAGAAGACAGAAGACAGGAGACAGGAGACAGAAGACAGAAGACATAGACAGAAGACAGAAGACAGAAGACAGAGACAGAGACAGAAGACAGAAGACAAGACAGAATACAGAAGGTAGAGACAGAGACAGAAGACAGAGACAGAAGACAAGACAGAAGACAGAAGGTAGAGACAGAGACAGAAGACAGAAGACAGAGACATAGACAGAAGACAGAGACAGAAGACAAGACAGAAGACAGAAGGTAGATACAGAAGACAGGAGACAGAGACAGAAGACAGATACAGAAGACAGAGACAGAAGACAGAAGATAGGAGACAGAAGACAGAGACAGAAGACAGAGACAGAGACAGAAGACAGAAGACAGAGACAGAAGACAGAGACAGAGACAGAAGACAGAATACAGAAGACAGGAGACAGAGACAGAAGACAGAAGACAGAGACAGAAGACAGAAGACAGAGACAGATACAGAAGACAGAGACAGAAGACAGAAGACAGAAGACAGAGACAGAAGACATAGACAGAGACAGAAGACAGAAGACAGAAGACAGAGACAGAAGACAAGACAGAAGAGAGAAGGTAGAGACAGAAGACAGAAGACAGAGACAGAAGACAAGACAGAAGAGAGAAGACAGAGACAGAAGACAGAGACAGAAGACATAGACAGAAATCAGAAGACAGAGACAGAAGACAGAAGACAGAAGACAGAGACAGAAGACAGAGACAGAAGACAGAAGATAGAAGACAGAAGACAGAAGACAGAAGACAGAGACAGAAGACAGAAGACAGAAGACAGAGACAGAAGACAGAGACAGAAGACAGAAGACAGAAGACAGAGACAGAAGACAGAGACAGAAGACAGAAGAGAGAAGACAGAAGACAGAGACAGAAGACAGAAGACAGAATACAGAAGACAGAGACAGAAGACAGAGACAGAAGACAGAAGACAGAGACAGAGACAGAAGAGAGAAGACAGAGACAGAAGAGAGAAGACAGAAGACAGAAGACAGAGACAGAAGACAGAGACAGAAGACAGAAGACAGAAGACAGAGACAGAAGACAGAGACAGAAGACAGAAGACAGAGACAGAAGACAGAAGACAGAAGACAGAGACAGAAGACAGAAGACCGAAGACAGAGACAGAAGACAGAAACAGAAGACAGAAGAGAGAAGACAGAGACAGAAGACAGAAGACAGAAGACAGAGACAGAAGACAGAGACAGAAGACATAGACAGAAGACAGAAGACAGAAGACAGAGACAGAAGACAGAAGACAGAGACAGAAGACAGAAGACAGAGACAGAAGACAGAAGAGAGAGACAGAAGACAGAAGACAGAAGACAGAGACAGAAGACAGAGACAGAAGACAGAAGACAGAAGACAGAGACAGAAGAGAGAAGACATAAGACAGAAGACAGAGACAGAAGACAGAAGACAGAAGACAGAAGACAGAGACAGAAGACAGAAGACAGAGACAGAAGACAGAAGACAGAAGAGAGAAGAGAGAAGAGAGAGACAGAAGACAGAAGACAGAAGACAGAAGACAGAAGACAGAATACAGAGACAGAAGACAGAGACAGAGACAGAAGACAGAAGGTAGAGACAGAAGACAGAGACAGAAGACAGAGACAGAGACAGAGACAGAAGACAGAATACAGAGACAGAAGACAGAAGACAGAGACAGAAGACAGAAGACAGAAGACAGAGACAGAAGACAGAGACAGAAGACAGAAGACAGAAGACAGAGACAGAGACAGAAGACAGAAGACAGAAGACAGAGACAGAAGACAGAGACAGAAGACATAAGACAGAAGACAGACGACAGACGACAGACGACAGAAGACAGAGACAGAAGACAGAAGACAGAGACAGAAGACAGAAGACAGAGACAGAAGACAGAGACAGAAGACAGAAGACAGAGACAGAAGACAGAAGACAGAAGACAGAGACAGAAGACAGAAACAGAAGACAGAAGAGAGAAGACAGAGACAGAAGACAGAAGACAGAAGACAGAAGACAGAAGACAGAGACAGAAGACAGAGACAGAAGACATAGACAGAAGACAGAAGACAGAGACAGAAGAGAGAAGACAGAAGACAGAAGACAGAGACAGAAGACAGAGACAGAAGACAGAAGATAGAAGACAGAAGACAGAAGACAGAAGACAGAGACAGAAGACAGAAGACAGAGACAGAAGACAGAAGACAGAAGAGAGAAGACAGAAGACAGAAGACAGAGACAGAAGACAGAAGACAGAAGACAGAGACAGAAGACAGAGACAGAAGACAGAAGACAGAGACAGAAGAGAGAAGACAGAAGACAGAAGACAGAGACAGAATACAGAAGACAGAAGACAGAGACAGAAGACAGAATACAGAAGACAGAGACAGAAGACGGGAGACAGAGACAGAAGACAGAAGACAGAGACAGAAGACAGAGACAGAAGACAGAAGACAGAGACAGAAGACAGAGACAGAGACAGAAGACAGAAGACAGAATCAGAGACATAAGACATAGACAGAGACAGAAGACAGAGACAGAAGACAGAGACAGAAGACAGAAGACAGACAGAAGACAGAAGACAGAAGACAGAAGAGAGAAGACAGAGACAGAAGACAGAATACAGAGACAGAAGACAGAAGGTAGAGACAGAAGACAGAGACAAAAGACAGAAGACAGAGACAGAAGAGAGAAGACAGAGACAGAAGACAGAGACAGAAGACAGAAGACAGAAGACAGAAGACAGAGACAGAAGACAGAAGACAGAAGAGAGAAGAGAGAAGACAGAAGACAGAAGACAGAAGGTAGAGACAGAGATAGAAGACAGAAGACAGAAGACAGAGACAGAAGACAGAAGACAGAAGACAGAAGACAGAGACAGAAGACAGAAGACAGAGACAGAAGACAAGACAGAAGACAGAAGGTAGAGACAGAAGACAGAAGAGACAAGACAGAAGACAGAGACAGAAGACAGAAGACAGAGACAGAAGACAAGACAGAAGACAGAGACAGAAGACATAAGAGAGAAGACAGAGACAGAAGACAGAGACAGAAGACAGAAGACAGAGACAGAAGACAGAGACAGAAGACAGAGACAGAAGACAGAAGACAGAGACAGAAGACAGAAGACAGAGACAGAGACAGAGACAGAAGACAGAGACAGAAGACAAGGTAGAGGCAGAGACAGAAGACAGAAGGTAGAGACAGAGACAGAAGACAGAAGACAAGGTAGAGGCAGAGACAGAAGACAGAAGACAGAAGGTAGAGACAGAGACAGAAGACAGAGACAGAAGACAGAGACAGAAGACAGAAGACAGAGACAGAAGACAGAAGACAGAGACAGAAGACAGATACAGAAGACAGAAGACAGATACAGAAGACAGAAGACAGAGACAGAAGACAGATACAGAGACAGAAGACAGAAGACAGCGACAGAAGACAGAGACATAAGACAGAGACATAAGACATAGACAGAGACAGAAGACAGAGACAGAAGACAGAGACAGAAGACAGAAGACAGAAGACAGAAGACAGAGACAGAAGACAGAAGACAGAAGACAGAAGACAGAGACAGAAGACAGAAGACAGAAGACAGAGACAGAAGACAGAAGGTAGAGACAGAAGACAGAGACAGAAGACAGAAGACAGAGACAGAAGAGAGAAGACAGAGACAGAAGACAGAAGACAGAAGACAGAGACAGAAGACAGAGACAGAAGAGAGAAGACAGAAGACAGAAGACAGAGACAGAAGAAGGAAGACAGAGACAGAAGACAGAAGACAGAAACAGAAGACAGAAGACAGAGACAGAAGACAGAAGACAGAAGACAGAAGACAGAGACAGAAGACAGGAGAGAGAAGACAGAAGACAAGACAGAAGACAGAAGGTAGAGACAGAAGATAGGAGACAGAAGACAGAAGACAGAGACAGAAGACAGAAGACAGAAGACAGAAGACAGAGACAGAAGACAGAGACAGAGACAGAAGACAGAATACAGAAGACAGATACAGAAGACAGGAGACAGAGACAGAAGACAGAAGACAGAAGACAGAGACAGAAGACAGAGACAGAAGACAGAAGACAGAAGACAGAGACAGAAGACAGAGACAGAGACAGAAGACAGAAGACAGAATCAGAGACATAAGACATAGACAGAGACAGAAGACAGAGACAGAAGACAGAGACAGAAGACAGAGACAGAAGACAGAAGACAGAAGACAGAAGAGAGAAGACAGAGACAGAAGACAGAAGACAGAGACAGAAGACAGAAGGTAGAGACAGAAGACAGAGACAAAAGACAGAAGACAGAGACAGAAGAGAGAAGACAGAGACAGAAGACAGAGACAGAGACAGAAGACAGAAGACAGAAGACAGAGACAGAAGACAGAGACAGAAGAGAGAAGAGAGAAGACAGAGACAGAAGACAGAAGACAGAGACAGAAGACAGAAGACAGAAACAGAAGACAGAAGACAGAGACAGAAGACAGAAGACAGAAGACAGGAGAGAGAAGACAGAAGACAAGACAGAAGACAGAAGGTAGAGACAGAAGATAGGAGACAGAAGACAGAGACAGAGACAGAAGACAGAAGACAGAAGACAGAGACAGAAGACAGAAGACAGAGACAGAAGACAGAGACAGAAGACAGAAGACAGAAGACAGAGACAGAAGACAGGAGACAGAGACAGAAGACAGAGACAGAAGACAGAAGACAGAGACAGAGACAGAAGACAGAGACAGAAGACAGAGACAGAAGACAGAGACAGAGACAGAAGACAGAAGACAGAAGACAGAGACAGAAGGTAGAGACATAAGACAGAGACATAATACAGAAGACAGAAGACAGAAGAGAGAAGAGAGAAGACAGAGACAGAAGACAAGACAGAAGAGAGAAGGTAGAGACAGAAGACAGAAGACAGAGACAGAAGACAAGACAGAAGAGAGAAGACAGAGACAGAAGACAAGACAGAAGAGAGAAGGTAGAGACAGAAGACAGAAGACAGAGACAGAGACAGAAGACAGAGACAGAAGACAGAAGACAGAGACAGAAGAGAGAAGACAGAAGACATAAGACAGAAGGTAGAGACAGAGACAGAAGACAGACGACAGAAGACAGAGACAGAAGACAGAAGACAGAAGACAGAGACAGAAGACAGAAGACAGAGACAGAAGACAGAGACAGAGACAGAAGACAGAGACAAAGACAGAAGACAAGACAGAAGACAGAAGACAGAAGGTAGAGACAGAAGACAGAAGAGACAAGACAGAAGACAGAGACAGAAGACAGAAGACAGAGACAGAAGACAAGACAGAAGACAGAGACAGAAGACATAAGAGAGAAGACAGAGACAGAAGACAGAGACAGAAGACATAAGAGAGAAGACAGAGACAGAAGACAGAGACAGAAGACAGAAGACAGAAGACAGAAGACAGAGACAGAAGACAGAGACAGAGACAGAAGACAGAGACAGAAGACAGAAGGTAGAGGCAGAGACAGAAGACAGAAGACAGAAGGTAGAGACAGAGACAGAAGACAGAGACAGAAGACAGAGACAGAAGACAGAGACAGAAGACAGAAGACAGAGACAGAAGACAGATACAGAAGACAGATACAGAAGACAGAAGACAGATACAGAAGACAGAAGACAGAGACAGAAGACAGATACAGAGACAGAAGACAGAAGACAGCCACAGAAGACAGAGACAGAAGACAGAGACATAAGACATAGACAGAGACAGAAGACAGAGACAGAGACAGAGACAGAAGACAGAAGACAGAGACAGAAGAGAGAAGACAGAAGACAGAAGACAGAAGGTAGAGACAGAGACAGAAGACAGAAGACAGAGACAGAAGACAGAAGACAGAGACAGAGACAGAAGACAGAAGACAGAAGACAGAAGGTAGAGACAGAAGACAGAAGAGACAAGACAGAAGACAGAGACAGAAGACAGAAGACAGAGACAGAAGACAAGACAGAAGACAGAGACAGAAGACATAAGAGAGAAGACAGAGACAGAAGACAGAGACAGAAGACAGAAGACAGAGACAGAAGACAGAGACAGAAGACAGAGACAGAAGACAGAGACAGAAGACAGAAGACAGAAGACAGAGACAGAAGACAGAAGACAGAGACAGAGACAGAGACAGAAGACAGAGACAGAAGACAGAAGGTAGAGGCAGAGACAGAAGACAGAAGACAGAAGGTAGAGACAGAGACAGAAGACAGAGACAGAAGACAGAGACAGAGACAGAAGACAGAGACAGAAGACAGAAGACAGAGACAGAAGACAGAAGACAGAGACAGAAGACAGATACAGAGACAGAAGACAGGAGACAGAAGACAGAAGACAGAGACAGAGACAGAAGGTAGAGACAGAAGACAGAAGACAGAAGACAGAAGACAGAGACAGAAGACAGAGACAGAAGCAGAGACAGAAGACAGAAGACAGAAGACAGAAGACAGAGACAGAAGACAGAAGACAGAGACAGAAGACAGAAGACAGAGACAGAAGACAGAAGACAGAAGGTAGAGACAGAAGACAGAGACAGAAGACAGAAGACAGAGACAGAAGACAGAAGACAGAAGGTAGAGACAGAAGACAGAGACAGAAGACAGAAGACAGAGACAGAAGACAGAAGACAGAAGACAGAAGACAGAGACAGAAGACAGAAGACAGAAGACAGAGACAGAAGACAGAAGACAGAAGACAAGACAGAAGACAGAAGACAGGAGACAGGAGACAGAAGACAGAAGACATAGACAGAAGACAGAAGACAGAAGACAGAGACAGAGACAGAAGACAGAAGACAAGACAGAATACAGAAGGTAGAGACAGAGACAGAAGACAGAGACAGAAGACAAGACAGAAGACAGAAGGTAGAGACAGAGACAGAAGACAGAAGACAGAGACATAGACAGAAGACAGAGACAGAAGACAAGACAGAAGACAGAAGGTAGATACAGAAGACAGGAGACAGAGACAGAAGACAGATACAGAAGACAGAGACAGAAGACAGAAGATAGGAGACAGAAGACAGAGACAGAAGACAGAGACAGAGACAGAAGACAGAAGACAGAGACAGAAGACAGAGACAGAGACAGAAGACAGAATACAGAAGACAGGAGACAGAGACAGAAGACAGAAGACAGAGACAGAAGACAGAAGACAGAGACAGATACAGAAGACAGAGACAGAAGACAGAAGACAGAAGACAGAGACAGAAGACATAGACAGAGACAGAAGACAGAAGACAGAAGACAGAGACAGAAGACAAGACAGAAGAGAGAAGGTAGAGACAGAAGACAGAAGACAGAGACAGAAGACAAGACAGAAGAGAGAAGACAGAGACAGAAGACAGAGACAGAAGACATAGACAGAAATCAGAAGACAGAGACAGAAGACAGAAGACAGAAGACAGAGACAGAAGACAGAGACAGAAGACAGAAGATAGAAGACAGAAGACAGAAGACAGAAGACAGAGACAGAAGACAGAAGACAGAAGACAGAGACAGAAGACAGAGACAGAAGACAGAAGACAGAAGACAGAGACAGAAGACAGAGACAGAAGACAGAAGAGAGAAGACAGAAGACAGAGACAGAAGACAGAAGACAGAATACAGAAGACAGAGACAGAAGACAGAGACAGAAGACAGAAGACAGAGACAGAGACAGAAGAGAGAAGACAGAGACAGAAGAGAGAAGACAGAAGACAGAAGACAGAGACAGAAGACAGAGACAGAAGACAGAAGACAGAAGACAGAGACAGAAGACAGAGACAGAAGACAGAAGACAGAGACAGAAGACAGAAGACAGAAGACAGAGACAGAAGACAGAAGACCGAAGACAGAGACAGAAGACAGAAACAGAAGACAGAAGAGAGAAGACAGAGACAGAAGACAGAAGACAGAAGACAGAGACAGAAGACAGAGACAGAAGACATAGACAGAAGACAGAAGACAGAAGACAGAGACAGAAGACAGAAGACAGAGACAGAAGACAGAAGACAGAGACAGAAGACAGAAGAGAGAGACAGAAGACAGAAGACAGAAGACAGAGACAGAAGACAGAGACAGAAGACAGAAGACAGAAGACAGAGACAGAAGAGAGAAGACATAAGACAGAAGACAGAGACAGAAGACAGAAGACAGAAGACAGAAGACAGAGACAGAAGACAGAAGACAGAGACAGAAGACAGAAGACAGAAGAGAGAAGAGAGAAGAGAGAGACAGAAGACAGAAGACAGAAGACAGAAGACAGAATACAGAGACAGAAGACAGAGACAGAGACAGAAGACAGAAGGTAGAGACAGAAGACAGAGACAGAAGACAGAGACAGAGACAGAGACAGAGACAGAAGACAGAATACAGAGACAGAAGACAGAAGACAGAGACAGAAGACAGAAGACAGAAGACAGAGACAGAAGACAGAGACAGAAGACAGAAGACAGAAGACAGAGACAGAGACAGAAGACAGAAGACAGAAGACAGAGACAGAAGACAGAGACAGAAGACATAAGACAGAAGACAGAAGACAGAAGGTAGAGACAGAGACAGAAGACAGAAGACAGAGACAGAAGACAGAAGACAGAGACAGAGACAGAAGACAGAAGACAGAAGACAGAAGGTAGAGACAGAAGACAGAAGAGACAAGACAGAAGACAGAGACAGAAGACAGAAGACAGAGACAGAAGACAAGACAGAAGACAGAGACAGAAGACATAAGAGAGAAGACAGAGACAGAAGACAGAGACAGAAGACAGAAGACAGAGACAGAAGACAGAGACAGAAGACAGAGACAGAAGACAGAGACAGAAGACAGAAGACAGAAGACAGAGACAGAAGACAGAAGACAGAGACAGAGACAGAGACAGAAGACAGAGACAGAAGACAGAAGGTAGAGGCAGAGACAGAAGACAGAAGACAGAAGGTAGAGACAGAGACAGAAGACAGAGACAGAAGACAGAGACAGAGACAGAAGACAGAGACAGAAGACAGAAGACAGAGACAGAAGACAGAAGACAGAGACAGAAGACAGATACAGAGACAGAAGACAGGAGACAGAAGACAGAAGACAGAGACAGAGACAGAAGGTAGAGACAGAAGACAGAAGACAGAAGACAGAAGACAGAGACAGAAGACAGAGACAGAAGCAGAGACAGAAGACAGAAGACAGAAGACAGAAGACAGAGACAGAAGACAGAAGACAGAGACAGAAGACAGAAGACAGAGACAGAAGACAGAAGACAGAAGGTAGAGACAGAAGACAGAGACAGAAGACAGAAGACAGAGACAGAAGACAGAAGACAGAAGGTAGAGACAGAAGACAGAGACAGAAGACAGAAGACAGAGACAGAAGACAGAAGACAGAAGACAGAAGACAGAGACAGAAGACAGAAGACAGAAGACAGAGACAGAAGACAGAAGACAGAAGACAAGACAGAAGACAGAAGACAGGAGACAGGAGACAGAAGACAGAAGACATAGACAGAAGACAGAAGACAGAAGACAGAGACAGAGACAGAAGACAGAAGACAAGACAGAATACAGAAGGTAGAGACAGAGACAGAAGACAGAGACAGAAGACAAGACAGAAGACAGAAGGTAGAGACAGAGACAGAAGACAGAAGACAGAGACATAGACAGAAGACAGAGACAGAAGACAAGACAGAAGACAGAAGGTAGATACAGAAGACAGGAGACAGAGACAGAAGACAGATACAGAAGACAGAGACAGAAGACAGAAGATAGGAGACAGAAGACAGAGACAGAAGACAGAGACAGAGACAGAAGACAGAAGACAGAGACAGAAGACAGAGACAGAGACAGAAGACAGAATACAGAAGACAGGAGACAGAGACAGAAGACAGAAGACAGAGACAGAAGACAGAAGACAGAGACAGATACAGAAGACAGAGACAGAAGACAGAAGACAGAAGACAGAGACAGAAGACATAGACAGAGACAGAAGACAGAAGACAGAAGACAGAGACAGAAGACAAGACAGAAGAGAGAAGGTAGAGACAGAAGACAGAAGACAGAGACAGAAGACAAGACAGAAGAGAGAAGACAGAGACAGAAGACAGAGACAGAAGACATAGACAGAAATCAGAAGACAGAGACAGAAGACAGAAGACAGAAGACAGAGACAGAAGACAGAGACAGAAGACAGAAGATAGAAGACAGAAGACAGAAGACAGAAGACAGAGACAGAAGACAGAAGACAGAAGACAGAGACAGAAGACAGAGACAGAAGACAGAAGACAGAAGACAGAGACAGAAGACAGAGACAGAAGACAGAAGAGAGAAGACAGAAGACAGAGACAGAAGACAGAAGACAGAATACAGAAGACAGAGACAGAAGACAGAGACAGAAGACAGAAGACAGAGACAGAGACAGAAGAGAGAAGACAGAGACAGAAGAGAGAAGACAGAAGACAGAAGACAGAGACAGAAGACAGAGACAGAAGACAGAAGACAGAAGACAGAGACAGAAGACAGAGACAGAAGACAGAAGACAGAGACAGAAGACAGAAGACAGAAGACAGAGACAGAAGACAGAAGACCGAAGACCGAAGACAGAGACAGAAGACAGAAACAGAAGACAGAAGAGAGAAGACAGAGACAGAAGACAGAAGACAGAAGACAGAGACAGAAGACAGAGACAGAAGACATAGACAGAAGACAGAAGACAGAAGACAGAGACAGAAGACAGAAGACAGAGACAGAAGACAGAAGACAGAGACAGAAGACAGAAGAGAGAGACAGAAGACAGAAGACAGAAGACAGAGACAGAAGACAGAGACAGAAGACAGAAGACAGAAGACAGAGACAGAAGAGAGAAGACATAAGACAGAAGACAGAGACAGAAGACAGAAGACAGAAGACAGAAGACAGAGACAGAAGACAGAAGACAGAGACAGAAGACAGAAGACAGAAGAGAGAAGAGAGAAGAGAGAGACAGAAGACAGAAGACAGAAGACAGAAGACAGAAGACAGAATACAGAGACAGAAGACAGAGACAGAGACAGAAGACAGAAGGTAGAGACAGAAGACAGAGACAGAAGACAGAGACAGAGACAGAGACAGAGACAGAAGACAGAATACAGAGACAGAAGACAGAAGACAGAGACAGAAGACAGAAGACAGAAGACAGAGACAGAAGACAGAGACAGAAGACAGAAGACAGAAGACAGAGACAGAGACAGAAGACAGAAGACAGAAGACAGAGACAGAAGACAGAGACAGAAGACATAAGACAGAAGACAGACGACAGACGACAGACGACAGACGACAGAGACAGAAGACAGAAGACAGAGACAGAAGACAGAAGACAGAGACAGAAGACAGAGACAGAAGACAGAAGACAGAGACAGAAGACAGAAGACAGAAGACAGAGACAGAAGACAGAAACAGAAGACAGAAGAGAGAAGACAGAGACAGAAGACAGAAGACAGAAGACAGAAGACAGAGACAGAAGACAGAGACAGAAGACATAGACAGAAGACAGAAGACAGAGACAGAAGAGAGAAGACAGAAGACAGAAGACAGAGACAGAAGACAGAGACAGAAGACAGAAGATAGAAGACAGAAGACAGAAGACAGAAGACAGAGACAGAAGACAGAAGACAGAGACAGAAGACAGAAGACAGAAGAGAGAAGACAGAAGACAGAAGACAGAGACAGAAGACAGAAGACAGAAGACAGAGACAGAAGACAGAGACAGAAGACAGAAGACAGAGACAGAAGAGAGAAGACAGAAGACAGAAGACAGAGACAGAAGACAGAAGACAGAGACAGAAGACAGAATACAGAAGACAGAGACAGAAGACGGGAGACAGAGACAGAAGACAGAAGACAGAGACAGAAGACAGAGACAGAAGACAGAAGACAGAAGACAGAGACAGAAGACAGAGACAGAGACAGAAGACAGAAGACAGAATCAGAGACATAAGACATAGACAGAGACAGAAGACAGAGACAGAAGACAGAGACAGAAGACAGAAGACAGACAGAAGACAGAAGACAGAAGACAGAAGAGAGAAGACAGAGACAGAAGACAGAATACAGAGACAGAAGACAGAAGGTAGAGACAGAAGACAGAGACAAAAGACAGAAGACAGAGACAGAAGAGAGAAGACAGAGACAGAAGACAGAGACAGAAGACAGAAGACAGAAGACAGAAGACAGAGACAGAAGACAGAAGACAGAAGAGAGAAGAGAGAAGACAGAAGACAGAAGACAGAAGGTAGAGACAGAGATAGAAGACAGAAGACAGAAGACAGAGACAGAAGACAGAAGACAGAAGACAGAAGACAGAGACAGAAGACAGAAGACAGAGACAGAAGACAAGACAGAAGACAGAAGGTAGAGACAGAAGACAGAAGAGACAAGACAGAAGACAGAGACAGAAGACAGAAGACAGAGACAGAAGACAAGACAGAAGACAGAGACAGAAGACATAAGAGAGAAGACAGAGACAGAAGACAGAGACAGAAGACAGAAGACAGAGACAGAAGACAGAGACAGAAGACAGAGACAGAAGACAGAAGACAGAAGACAGAGACAGAAGACAGAAGACAGAGACAGAGACAGAGACAGAAGACAGAGACAGAAGACAAGGTAGAGGCAGAGACAGAAGACAGAAGGTAGAGACAGAGACAGAAGACAGAAGACAAGGTAGAGGCAGAGACAGAAGACAGAAGACAGAAGGTAGAGACAGAGACAGAAGACAGAGACAGAAGACAGAGACAGAAGACAGAAGACAGAGACAGAAGACAGAAGACAGAGACAGAAGACAGATACAGAAGACAGAAGACAGATACAGAAGACAGAAGACAGAGACAGAAGACAGATACAGAGACAGAAGACAGAAGACAGCGACAGAAGACAGAGACATAAGACAGAGACATAAGACATAGACAGAGACAGAAGACAGAGACAGAAGACAGAGACAGAAGACAGAAGACAGAAGACAGAAGACAGAGACAGAAGACAGAAGACAGAAGACAGAGACAGAAGACAGAAGACAGAAGACAGAGACAGAAGACAGAAGGTAGAGACAGAAGACAGAGACAGAAGACAGAAGACAGAGACAGAAGAGAGAAGACAGAGACAGAAGACAGAAGACAGAAGACAGAGACAGAAGACAGAGACAGAAGAGAGAAGACAGAAGACAGAAGACAGAGACAGAAGAAGGAAGACAGAGACAGAAGACAGAAGACAGAAACAGAAGACAGAAGACAGAGACAGAAGACAGAAGACAGAAGACAGAAGACAGAGACAGAAGACAGGAGAGAGAAGACAGAAGACAAGACAGAAGACAGAAGGTAGAGACAGAAGATAGGAGACAGAAGACAGAAGACAGAGACAGAAGACAGAGACAGAAGACAGAAGACAGAAGACAGAGACAGAAGACAGAGACAGAGACAGAAGACAGAATACAGAAGACAGATACAGAAGACAGGAGACAGAGACAGAAGACAGAAGACAGAAGACAGAGACAGAAGACAGAGACAGAAGACAGAAGACAGAAGACAGAGACAGAAGACAGAGACAGAGACAGAAGACAGAAGACAGAATCAGAGACATAAGACATAGACAGAGACAGAAGACAGAGACAGAAGACAGAGACAGAAGACAGAGACAGAAGACAGAAGACAGAAGACAGAAGAGAGAAGACAGAGACAGAAGACAGAATACAGAGACAGAAGACAGAAGGTAGAGACAGAAGACAGAGACAAAAGACAGAAGACAGAGACAGAAGAGAGAAGACAGAGACAGAAGACAGAGACAGAGACAGAAGACAGAAGACAGAAGACAGAGACAGAAGACAGAGACAGAAGAGAGAAGAGAGAAGACAGAGACAGAAGACAGAAGACAGAGACAGAAGACAGAAGACAGAAACAGAAGACAGAAGACAGAGACAGAAGACAGAAGACAGAAGACAGGAGAGAGAAGACAGAAGACAAGACAGAAGACAGAAGGTAGAGACAGAAGATAGGAGACAGAAGACAGAGACAGAGACAGAAGACAGAAGACAGAAGACAGAGACAGAAGACAGAAGACAGAGACAGAAGACAGAGACAGAAGACAGAAGACAGAAGACAGAGACAGAAGACAGGAGACAGAGACAGAAGACAGAGACAGAAGACAGAAGACAGAGACAGAGACAGAAGACAGAGACAGAAGACAGAGACAGAAGACAGAGACAGAGACAGAAGACAGAAGACAGAAGACAGAGACAGAAGGTAGAGACATAAGACAGAGACATAATACAGAAGACAGAAGACAGAAGAGAGAAGAGAGAAGACAGAGACAGAAGACAAGACAGAAGAGAGAAGGTAGAGACAGAAGACAGAAGACAGAGACAGAAGACAAGACAGAAGAGAGAAGACAGAGACAGAAGACAAGACAGAAGAGAGAAGGTAGAGACAGAAGACAGAAGACAGAGACAGAGACAGAAGACAGAGACAGAAGACAGAAGACAGAGACAGAAGAGAGAAGACAGAAGACATAAGACAGAAGGTAGAGACAGAGACAGAAGACAGACGACAGAAGACAGAGACAGAAGACAGAAGACAGAAGACAGAGACAGAGACAGAAGACAGAAGACAGAGACAGAAGACAGAGACAGAGACAGAAGACAGAGACAAAGACAGAAGACAAGACAGAAGACAGAAGACAGAAGGTAGAGACAGAAGACAGAAGAGACAAGACAGAAGACAGAGACAGAAGACAGAAGACAGAGACAGAAGACAAGACAGAAGACAGAGACAGAAGACATAAGAGAGAAGACAGAGACAGAAGACAGAGACAGAAGACATAAGAGAGAAGACAGAGACAGAAGACAGAGACAGAAGACAGAAGACAGAAGACAGAAGACAGAGACAGAAGACAGAAGACAGAGACAGAGACAGAAGACAGAGACAGAAGACAGAAGGTAGAGGCAGAGACAGAAGACAGAAGACAGAAGGTAGAGACAGAGACAGAAGACAGAGACAGAAGACAGAGACAGAAGACAGAGACAGAAGACAGAAGACAGAGACAGAAGACAGATACAGAAGACAGATACAGAAGACAGAAGACAGATACAGAAGACAGAAGACAGAGACAGAAGACAGATACAGAGACAGAAGACAGAAGACAGCCACAGAAGACAGAGACAGAAGACAGAGACATAAGACATAGACAGAGACAGAAGACAGAGACAGAAGACAGAGACAGAAGACAGAGACAGAAGACAGAATACAGAGACAGAAGACAGAAGGTAGAGACAGAAGACAGAGACAGAAGACAGAAGACAGAGACAGAAGAGAGAAGACAGAGACAGAAGACAGAGACAGAGACAGAAGACAGAAGACAAAAGACAGAGACAGAAGACAGAGACAGAAGAGAGAAGAGAGAAGACAGAAGACAGAGACAGAAGACATAAGACAGAGACAGAAGACAGAAGACAGAAACAGAAGACAGAAGACAGAAGACAGAAGACAGACAGAAGACAGAAGACAGAGACAGAAGACAGGAGAGAGAAGACAGAGACAGAAGACAGAGACAGAGACAGAAGAGAGAAGACAGAAGACAGAGACAGAAGAGAGAAGACAGAAGACAGATACAGAAGACAGAGACAGAAGACAGAAGACAGAAGACAGAGACAGAAGACAGAAGACAGCGACAGAAGACAGAGACAGAAGACAGAAGACAGAGAGAGAAGACAGAAGACAGAGACAGAAGACAGAAGACAGCGACAGAAGACAGAGACAGAAGACAGAGACAGAAGATGGGAGACAGAGACAGAAGACAGAAGACAGAGACAGAAGGTAGAGACAGAGACAGAAGACAGAGACAGAAGACAGAAGACAGAGACAGAAGACAGAAGACAGAGACAGAAAGCCCTTCAGAGCCAAGAGATGAACCCAGATAAGAGTCCCCTCTGCCAGCTAGTCAGAAATCTCTGCCCACAAACGCTTCAGGACAGATACCAAGAAATCTGGCCCAACCAAATAATCTCAAAACAAAAATAAAATTATATAGAATATTGGAACAAATCAACCAAATCTCAAAGTAAATTAGAATTCTATTTGACCCTAAACAGAGAGTACATGGTGGCAGAATACCTGACTACTGTGAATGAGATAAAATTAAGAAAAACATTCACACGGTACAGACTGAGTGGACACAGTCTAGCCATAGAAACAGGCCGTCACAGGCAGAACTGGCTGCCCAGAGAGGCCAGGCTGTGTTCACTTTGCCATCAGGGGGACATTGAGACAGAACCTCACTTCCTGCTATACTGTGAGAAATACAAGGACCTAAGAGAAGTCTTCTTTGATAAAATAAATAAAATTTATCCACAGTTTATCCATCTCCCTGATCACCAAAAGCTACTATACATGTGTGGGGAGAAAAGTCAGTGTACAGCATTAGCTGCAAAATATGTAGACGGTTGTCACAAAATAAGAGAACAAGCCCTGTAAAATGTATCTGAGTGGCCACACTTGAAAAATGACTACCCGATCGAGTGACTATTTTGTAAATTAATATGTTTCTTGTTGATTGTCCTTACTGTTATTACTAATATTATGATATTTTATTGCTTAATATATATGTTATTGTTTGTATGTTGAACTTGCTTTGGCAATAAGTATGTTAATATTTCATGCCAATAAAGCCTATTTGAATTTGAATTTGACAGAAGACAGAAGGTAGAGACAGAGACAGAAGACAGAAGAGAGAAGAGAGAAGACAGAAGACAGAAGGTAGAGACAGAAGACAGAAGACAGAAGAGAGAAGACAGAAGACAGAAGGTAGAGACAGAAGACAGAAGACAGAGACAGAAGACAGAAGACAGAAGGTAGAGACAGAGACAGAGACAGAAGACAGAAGACAGAAGGTAGAGACAGAGACAGAAGACAGAGACAGAGACAGAGACAGAAGACAGAAGGTAGAGACAGAAGACAGAAGACAGAGACAGAGACAGAAGACAGAAGGTAGAGACAGAAGACAGAAGACAGAGACAGAAGACAGAAGGTAGAGACAGAAGACAGAGACAGAGACAGAAGACAGAAGAGAGAAGACAGAAGACAGAAGACAGAGACAGAAGACAGAAGACAGCGACAGAAGACAGAGACAGAAGACAGAAGACAGAAGACAGAGACAGAAGACAGAAGACAGAGACAGAAGACAGAAGACAGCGACAGAAGACAGAGACAGAAGACAGAGACAGAAGACAGGAGACAGAGACAGAAGACAGAAGACAGAGACAGAAGACAGAAGGTAGAGACAGAGACAGAAGACAGATACAGAAGACAGAAGACAGAGACAGAAGACAGAAGACAGAGACAGAAAGCCCTTCAGAGCCAAGAGATGAACCCAGATAAGAGTCCCCTCTGCCAGCTAGTCAGAAATCTCTGCCCACAAACGCTTCAGGACAGATACCAAGAAATCTGGCCCAACCAAATAATCTCAAAACAAAAAGAAAATTATATAGAATATTGGAACAAATCAACCAAATCTCAAAGTAAATTAGAATTCTATTTGACCCTAAACAGAGAGTACATGGTGGCAGAATACCTGACTACTGTGAATGAGATAAAATTAAGAAAAACATTCACACGGTACAGACTGAGTGGACACAGTCTAGCCATAGAAACAGGCCGTCACAGGCAGAACTGGCTGCCCAGAGAGGCCAGGCTGTGTTCACTTTGCCATCAGGGGGACATTGAGACAGAACCTCACTTCCTGCTATACTGTGAGAAATACAAGGACCTAAGAGAAGTCTTCTTTGATAAAATAAAAAAAATGTATCCACAGTTTATCCATCTCCCTGATCACCAAAAGCTACTATACATGTGTGGGGAGAAAAGTCAGTGTACAGCATTAGCTGCAAAATATGTAGACGGTTGTCACAAAATAAGAGAACAAGCCCTGTAAAATGTATCTGAGTGGCCACACTTGAAAAATGACTACCCGATCGAGTGACTATTTTGTAAATTAATATGTTTCTTGTTGATTGTCCTTACTGTTATTACTAATATTATGATATTTTATTGCTTAATATATATGTTATTGTTTGTATGTTGAACTTGCTTTGGCAATAAGTATGTTAATATTTCATGCCAATAAAGCCTATTTGAATTTGAATTTGACAGAAGACAGAAGGTAGAGACAGAGACAGAAGACAGAAGAGAGAAGAGAGAAGACAGAAGACAGAAGGTAGAGACAGAAGACAGAAGACAGAAGAGAGAAGACAGAAGGTAGAGACAGAAGACAGAAGACAGAGACAGAAGACAGAAGACAGAAGGTAGAGACAGAGACAGAGACAGAAGACAGAAGACAGAAGGTAGAGACAGAGACAGAAGACAGAGACAGAGACAGAAGACAGAAGGTAGAGACAGAAGACAGAAGACAGAGACAGAGACAGAAGACAGAAGGTAGAGACAGAAGACAGAAGACAGAGACAGAAGACAGAAGGTAGAGACAGAGACAGAAGACAGAGACAGAAGACAGAAGAGAGAAGACAGAAGACAGAGACAGGAGACAGAAGACAGAGACAGAAGACAGAGACAGAAGACAGAAGACAGAAGACAGAGACAGAAGACAGAAGGTAGAGAGAGAAGACAGAAGACAGAAGACAGAGAACAGAAGAGAGAAGACAGAAGACAGAAGAGAGAAGACATAAGACAGAGACAGAAGACAGAAGACAGAGACAGAAGAGAGAAGACAGAAGAGAGAAGACAGAAGACATAAGACAGAAGACAGAGACAGAAGACAGAGACAGAAGAGAGAAGACAGAAGAGAGAAGACATAAGACAGAAGACAGAAGACAGAGACTGAAGAGAGAAGACAGAAGAGAGAAGACAGAGACAGAAGACAGAAGACAGAGACAAAAGACAGAAGACAGAGACAGAAGACAGAAGACAGAGACAGAAGACAGAAGACAGAGACAGAAGACAGAAGACAGAGACAGAGACAGAAGACAGAGACAGAAGACAGAAGAGAGAAGAGAGAAGACAGAAGAGAGAAGACAGAGACAGAAGACAGAGACAGAAGACAGAAGACAGAAGACAGAAGACAGAGACAGAAGACAGAAGACAGAAGGTAGAGACAGAGACAGAAGACAGAAGACAGAGACAGAAGACAGAAGAGAGAAGAGATAAGACAGAAGACAGAAGAGAGAAGACAGAGACAGAAGACAGAAGAAAGAAGAGAGAAGACAGAGACAGAAGACAGAAGACAGAGACAGAGACAGAGACAGAAGAGAGAAGACAGAGACAGAAGACAGAAGACAGAGACAGAAGACAGAGACAGAAGACAGAGACAGAAGACAGAAGACAGAGACAGAAGACAGAGACAGAAGAGAGAAGACAGAAGACAGAAGACAGAGACAGAAGACAGAAGACAGAAGACAGAGACAGAAGACAGAAAACAGAGACAGAAGACAGAAGACAGAAGACAGAGACAGAAGACAGAAGAGAGAGACAGAAGACAGAAGACAGAAGACAGAGACAGAAGACAGAGACAGAAGACAGAAGACAGAGACAGAAGACAGAGACAGAAGAGAGAAGACATAAGACAGAAGACAGAGACAGAAGACAGAAGACATAAGACAGAAGACAGAGACAGAAGACAGAAGACAGACAGAAGACAGAAGACAGAAGAGAGAAGAGAGAAGAGAGAGACAGAAGACAGAAGACAGAAGACAGAAGACAGAATACAGAAGACAGAAGACAGAATACAGAGACAGAAGACAGAGACAGAGACAGAAGACAGAAGGTAGAGACAGAAGACAGAAGACAGAGACAGAGACAGAGACAGAAGACAGAAGACAGAGACAGAAGACAGAGACAGAGACAGAAGACAGAAGACAGAGACAGAAGACAGAAGACAGAAGACAGAAGACAGAAGACAGAGACAGAGACAGAAGACAGAAGACAGAGACAGAAGACAGAAGACAGAGACAGAAGACAGAAGACAGACGACAGAGACAGAAGACAGAAACAGAAGACAGAAGAGAGAAGACAGAGACAGAAGACAGAAGACAGAAGACAGAAGACAGACAGAAGACAGAGACAGAAGACAGAAGACAGAGACAGAAGACAGAAGACAGAGACAGAAGACAGAAACAGAAGACAGAAGAGAGAAGACAGAGACAGAAGACAGAAGACAGAAGACAGAGACAGAAGACAGAGACAGAAGACAGAGACAGAAGACAGAGACAGAAGACAGAAGACAGAGACAGAAGACAGAAGACAGAAGACAGAGACAGAAGACAGAAACAGAAGACAGAAGAGAGAAGACAGAGACAGAAGACAGAAGACAGAAGACAGAGACAGAAGACAGAGACAGAAGACATAGACAGAAGACAGAAGACAGAGACAGAAGAGAGAAGACAGAAGACAGAAGACAGAAGACAGAGACAGAAGACAGAGACAGAAGACAGAAGATAGAAGACAGAAGACAGAAGACAGAGACAGAAGACAGAAGACAGAAGACAGAGACAGAAGACAGAAGAGAGAAGACAGAAGACAGAGACAGAAGACAGAAGACAGAATACAGAAGACAGAGACAGAAGACAGAGACAGAAGACAGAAGACAGAAGACAGAGACAGAAGAGAGAAGACAGAAGACAGAAGACAGAGACAGAAGAGAGAAGACAGAAGACAGAAGACAGAGACAGAAGACAGAGACAGAAGACAGAAGACAGAGACAGAGACAGAAGACAGAAGACAGAGACAGAAGACAGAAGACAGAGACAGAAGACAGAAGACAGAGACAGAAGACAGAAGACAGAGACAGAAGACAGAAGACAGAAGACAAAGACAGAAGACAGAGACAGAAGACATAGACAGAAGACAGAAGACAGAGACAGAAGAGAGAAGACAGAAGACAGAAGACAGAAGACAGAGACAGAAGACAGAGACAGAAGACAGAAGATAGAAGACAGAAGACAGAAGACAGAAGACAGAAGACAGAGACAGAAGACAGAAGACAGAAGACAGAGACAGAAGACAGAGACAGAAGACAGAAGACAGAGACAGAAGACAGAGACAGAAGACAGAAGAGAGAAGACAGAAGACAGAGACATAAGACAGAAGACAGAATACAGAAGACAGAGACAGAAGACAGAGACAGAAGACAGAAGACAGAGACAGAGACAGAAGCGAGAAGACAGAGACAGAAGAGAGAAGACAGAAGACAGAAGACAGAGACAGAAGACAGAGACAGAAGACAGAAGACAGAAGACAGAGACAGAAGACAGAGACAGAAGACAGAAGACAGAGACAGAAGACAGAAGACAGAGACAGAAGACAGAAGACAGAAGACCGAAGACCAGAGACAGAAGACAGAAACAGAAGACAGAAGAGAGAAGACAGAGACAGAAGACAGAAGACAGAAGACAGAAGACAGAGACAGAAGACAGAGACAGAAGACATAGACAGAAGACAGAAGACAGAAGACAGAGACAGAAGACAGAAGACAGAAGACAGAGACAGAAGACAGAAGACAGAGACAGAAGACAGAAGAGAGAGACAGAAGACAGAAGACAGAAGACAGAAGACAGAGACAGAAGACAGAGACAGAAGACAGAAGACAGAAGACAGAGACAGAAGACAGAGACAGAAGAGAGAAGACATAAGACATAAGACAGAGACAGAAGACAGAAGACATAAGACAGAAGACAGAGACAGAAGACAGAAGACAGAGACAGAAGACAGAAGACAGAAGAGAGAAGAGAGAAGAGAGAAGAGAGAGACAGAAGACAGAAGACAGAAGACAGAAGACAGAAGACAGAATACAGAGACAGAAGACAGAGACAGAGACAGAAGACAGAAGGTAGAGACAGAAGACAGAGACAAAAGACAGAGACAGAGACAGAGACAGAGACAGAAGACAGAAGACAGAGACAGAAGACAGAAGACAGAAGACAGAGACAGAAGACAGAAGACAGAAGACAGAGACAGAGACAGAAGACAGAAGACAGAAGACAGAGACAGAAGACAGAAGACAGAAGACAGAGACAGAAGACAGAGACAGAAGACAGAAGACAGAAGACAGAAGACAGACGACAGACGACAGAAGACAGAGACAGAAGACAGAAGACAGAGACAGAAGACAGAAGACAGAGACAGAAGACAGAGACAGAAGACAGAAGACAGAAGACAGAGACAGAAGACAGAAGACAGAAGACAGAAGACAGAGACAGAAGACAGAAACAGAAGACAGAAGAGAGAAGACAGAGACAGAAGACAGAAGACAGAAGACAGAGACAGAAGACGGAGACAGAAGACATAGACAGAAGACAGAAGACAGAGACAGAAGAGAGAAGACAGAAGACAGAAGACAGAAGACAGAGACAGAAGACAGAGACAGAAGACAGAAGATAGAAGACAGAAGACAGAAGACAGAAGACAGAGACAGAAGACAGAAGACAGAAGACAGAGACAGAAGACAGAAGACAGAAGAGAGAAGACAGAAGACAGAAGACAGAGACAGAAGACAGAAGACAGAAGACAGAGACAGAAGACAGAGACAGAAGACAGAAGACAGAAGACAGAAGACAGAAGAGAGAAGACAGAAGACAGAAGACAGAGACAGAAGAGAGAAGACAGAAGACAGAAGACAGAGACAGAAGACAGAGACAGAAGACAGAAGACAGAGACAGAAGACAGAAGACAGAGACAGAAGACAGAAGACAGAGACAGAGACAGAAGACAGAAGACAGAGACAGAAGACAGAGACAGAAGACATAGACAGAAGACAGAAGACAGAAGACAGAGACAGAAGAGAGAAGACAGAAGACAGAAGACAGAGACAGAAGACAGAGACAGAAGACAGAAGACAGAAGACAGAGACAGAAGACAGAAGACAGAGACAGAAGACAGAGACAGAAGACAGAGACAGAAGACAGAAGACAGAGACAGAAGACAGAGACAGAAGACAGAAGAGAGAAGACAGAAGACAGAGACAGAAGACAGAAGACAGAAGACAGAATACAGAAGACAGAGACAGAAGACAGAGACAGAAGACAGAAGACAGAGACAGAGACAAAAGAGAGAAGACAGAGACAGAAGAGAGAAGACAGAAGACAGAAGACAGAGACGGAAGACAGAGACAGAAGACAGAAGACAGAAGACAGAGACAGAAGACAGAAGATAGAGACAGAAGACAGAGACAGAAGACAGAAGACAGAGACAGAAGACAGAAGACAGAAGACAGAGACAGAAGACAGAAGACAGAGACAGAAGACAGAAACAGAAGACAGAAGAGAGAAGACAGAGACAGAAGACAGAAGACAGAAGACAGAGACAGAAGACAGAGACAGAAGACATAGACAGAAGACAGAGACAGAAGAGAGAAGACAGAAGACAGAAGACAGAAGACAGAGACAGAAGACAGAGACAGAAGACAGAAGACAGAGACAGAAGACAGAAGACAGAAGACAGAGACAGAAGACAGAGACAGAAGACAGAAGACAGAAGACAGAGACAGAGACAGAAGACAGAAGGTAGAGACAGAAGACAGAGACAGAAGACAGAGACAGAGACAGAGACAGAGACAGAAGACAGAAGACAGAGACAGAAGACAGAAGACAGAGACAGAAGACAGAAGACAGAAGACAGAGACAGAAGACAGAGACAGAAGACAGAAGACAGAGACAGAAGACAGAAGACAGAAGACAGAGACAGAAGACAGAGACAGAAGACAGAAGACAGAAGACAGACGACAGACGACAGACGACAGAAGACAGAGACAGAAGACAGAAGACAGAGACAGAAGACAGAAGACAGAGACAGAAGACAGAGACAGAAGACAGAAGACAGAGACAGAAGACAGAAGACAGAGACAGAAGACAGAAACAGAAGACAGAAGAGAGAAGACAGAGACAGAAGACAGAAGACAGAAGACAGAGACAGAAGACGGAGACAGAAGACATAGACAGAAGACAGAAGACAGAGACAGAAGAGAGAAGACAGAAGACAGAAGACAGAAGACAGAGACAGAAGACAGAGACAGAAGACAGAAGATAGAAGACAGAAGACAGAAGACAGAAGACAGAGACAGAAGACAGAAGACAGAAGACAGAAGACAGAGACAGAAGACAGAAGACAGAAGAGAGAAGACAGAAGACAGAAGACAGAGACAGAAGACAGAAGACAGAAGACAGAAGACAGAGACAGAAGACAGAGACAGAAGACAGAAGACAGAAGACAGAGACAGAAGAGAGAAGACAGAAGACAGAAGACAGAAGACAGAGACAGAAGACAGAAGACAGAGACAGAAGACAGAAGACAGAGACAGAAGACAGAAGACAGAAGACAGAGACAGAAGACAGAAGACAGAGACAGAAGACATAGACAGAAGACAGAAGACAGAGACAGAAGAGAGAAGACAGAAGACAGAAGACAGAGACAGAAGACAGAGACAGAAGACAGAGACAGAAGACAGAGACAGAAGACAGAGACAGAAGACAGAAGACAGAGACAGAAGACAGAAGACAGAAGACAGAGACAGAAGACAGAAACAGAAGACAGAAGAGAGAAGACAGAGACAGAAGACAGAAGACAGAAGACAGAGACAGAAGACAGAGACAGAAGACATAGACAGAAGACAGAAGACAGAGACAGAAGAGAGAAGACAGAAGACAGAAGACAGAAGACAGAGACAGAAGACAGAGACAGAAGACAGAAGATAGAAGACAGAAGACAGAAGACAGAGACAGAAGACAGAAGACAGAAGACAGAGACAGAAGACAGAAGACAGAAGAGAGAAGACAGAAGACAGAGACAGAAGACAGAAGACAGAGACAGAAGACAGAGACAGAAGACAGAAGACAGAAGACAGAAGACAGAGACAGAAGAGAGAAGACAGAAGACAGAAGACAGAGACAGAAGAGAGAAGACAGAAGACAGAAGACAGAGACAGACGACAGAGACAGAAGACAGAAGACAGAGACAGAGACAGAAGACAGAGACAGAAGACAGAAGACAGAGACAGAAGACAGAAGACAGAAGACAAAGACAGAAGACAGAGACAGAAGACATAGACAGAAGACAGAAGACAGAGACAGAAGAGAGAAGACAGAAGACAGAAGACAGAAGACAGAGACAGAAGACAGAGACAGAAGACAGAAGATAGAAGACAGAAGACAGAAGACAGAAGACAGAAGACAGAGACAGAAGACAGAAGACAGAAGACAGAGACAGAAGACAGAGACAGAAGACAGAAGACAGAAGACAGAGACAGAAGACAGAGACAGAAGACAGAAGAGAGAAGACAGAAGACAGAGACATAAGACAGAAGACAGAATACAGAAGACAGAGACAGAAGACAGAGACAGAAGACAGAAGACAGAGACAGAGACAGAAGAGAGAAGACAGAGACAGAAGAGAGAAGACAGAAGACAGAAGACAGAGACAGAAGACAGAGACAGAAGACAGAAGACAGAAGACAGAGACAGAAGACAGAGACAGAAGACAGAAGACAGAGACAGAAGACAGAAGACAGAAGACAGAGACAGAAGACAGAAGACAGAAGACCGAAGACCAGAGACAGAAGACAGAAACAGAAGACAGAAGAGAGAAGACAGAGACAGAAGACAGAAGACAGAAGACAGAAGACAGAGACAGAAGACAGAGACAGAAGACATAGACAGAAGACAGAAGACAGAAGACAGAGACAGAAGACAGAAGACAGAAGACAGAGACAGAAGACAGAAGACAGAGACAGAAGACAGAAGAGAGAGACAGAAGACAGAAGACAGAAGACAGAGACAGAAGACAGAGACAGAAGACAGAAGACAGAAGACAGAGACAGAAGACAGAGACAGAAGAGAGAAGACATAAGACATAAGACAGAGACAGAAGACAGAAGACATAAGACAGAAGACAGAGACAGAAGACAGAAGACAGAGACAGAAGACAGAAGACAGAAGAGAGAAGAGAGAAGAGAGAGACAGAAGACAGAAGACAGAAGACAGAAGACAGAAGACAGAAGACAGAATACAGAGACAGAAGACAGAGACAGAGACAGAAGACAGAAGGTAGAGACAGAAGACAGAGACAAAAGACAGAGACAGAGACAGAGACAGAAGACAGAAGACAGAGACAGAAGACAGAAGACAGAAGACAGAGACAGAAGACAGAAGACAGAAGACAGAGACAGAAGACAGAGACAGAAGACAGAAGACAGAGACAGAAGACAGAAGACAGAAGACAGAGACAGAAGACAGAGACAGAAGACAGAAGACAGAAGACAGACGACAGACGACAGACGACAGAGACAGAAGACAGAAGACAGAGACAGAAGACAGAAGACAGAGACAGAAGACAGAGACAGAAGACAGAAGACAGAAGACAGAGACAGAAGACAGAAGACAGAGACAGAAGACAGAAACAGAAGACAGAAGAGAGAAGACAGAGACAGAAGACAGAAGACAGAAGACAGAGACAGAAGACGGAGACAGAAGACATAGACAGAAGACAGAAGACAGAGACAGAAGAGAGAAGACAGAAGACAGAAGACAGAAGACAGAGACAGAAGACAGAGACAGAAGACAGAAGATAGAAGACAGAAGACAGAAGACAGAAGACAGAGACAGAAGACAGAAGACAGAAGACAGAAGACAGAGACAGAAGACAGAAGACAGAAGAGAGAAGACAGAAGACAGAAGACAGAGACAGAAGACAGAGACAGAGACAGAAGACAGAGACAGAAGACAGAAGACAGAAGACAGAGACAGAAGAGAGAAGACAGAAGACAGAAGACAGAGACAGAAGAGAGAAGACAGAAGACAGAAGACAGAGACAGAAGACAGAGACAGAAGACAGAAGACAGAGACAGAAGACAGAGACAGAAGACAGAAGACAGAAGACAGAGACAGAAGACAGAAGACAGAGACAGAAGACATAGACAGAAGACAGAAGACAGAAGACAGAGACAGAAGAGAGAAGACAGAAGACAGAAGACAGAGACAGAAGACAGAGACAGAAGACAGAAGACAGAAGACAGAGACAGAAGACAGAGACAGAAGACAGAGACAGAAGACAGAGACAGAAGACAGAAGACAGAAGACAGAGACAGAAGACAGAGACAGAAGACAGAAGAGAGAAGACAGAAGACAGAGACAGAAGACAGAAGACAGAAGACAGAATACAGAGACAGAAGACAGAGACAGAAGACAGAAGACAGAGACAGAGACAAAAGACAGAAGACAGAGACAGAGACAAAAGAGAGAAGACAGAGACAGAAGAGAGAAGACAGAAGACAGAAGACAGAGACAGAAGACAGAGACAGAAGACAGAAGACAGAAGACAGAGACAGAAGACAGAAGATAGAGACAGAAGACAGAGACAGAAGACAGAAGACAGAGACAGAAGACAGAAGACAGAAGACAGAGACAGAAGACAGAAGACAGAGACAGAAGACAGAAACAGAAGACAGAAGAGAGAAGACAGAGACAGAAGACAGAAGACGGAAGACGGAAGACAGAAGACAGAGACAGAAGACAGAGACAGAAGACATAGACAGAAGACAGAGACAGAAGAGAGAAGACAGAAGACAGAAGACAGAAGACAGAGACAGAAGACAGAGACAGAAGACAGAAGACAGAGACAGAAGACAGAAGACAGAAGACAGAGACAGAAGACAGAGACAGAAGACAGAAGACAGAAGACAGAGACAGAGACAGAAGACAGAAGGTAGAGACAGAAGACAGAGACAGAAGACAGAGACAGAGACAGAGACAGAGACAGAAGACAGAAGACAGAGACAGAAGACAGAAGACAGAAGACAGAGACAGAAGACAGAAGACAGAAGACAGAGACAGAAGACAGAGACAGAAGACAGAAGACAGAGACAGAAGACAGAAGACAGAAGACAGAGACAGAAGACAGAGACAGAAGACAGAAGACAGAAGACAGACGACAGACGACAGACGACAGAAGACAGAGACAGAAGACAGAAGACAGAGACAGAAGACAGAAGACAGAGACAGAAGACAGAGACAGAAGACAGAAGACAGAGACAGAAGACAGAAGACAGAAGACAGAGACAGAAGACAGAAACAGAAGACAGAAGAGAGAAGACAGAGACAGAAGACAGAAGACAGAAGACAGAGACAGAAGACGGAGACAGAAGACATAGACAGAAGACAGAAGACAGAGACAGAAGAGAGAAGACAGAAGACAGAAGACAGAAGACAGAGACAGAAGACAGAGACAGAAGACAGAAGATAGAAGACAGAAGACAGAAGACAGAAGACAGAGACAGAAGACAGAAGACAGAAGACAGAAGACAGAGACAGAAGACAGAAGACAGAAGAGAGAAGAGAGAAGACAGAAGACAGAAGACAGAGACAGAAGACAGAAGACAGAAGACAGAAGACAGAAGACAGAGACAGAAGAGAGAAGACAGAAGACAGAAGACAGAGACAGAAGACAGAAGACAGAGACAGAAGACAGAAGACAGAGACAGAAGACAGAAGACAGAGACAGAAGACAGAAGACAGAAGACAGAGACAGAAGACAGAAGACAGAGACAGAAGACATAGACAGAAGACAGAAGACAGAGACAGAAGAGAGAAGACAGAAGACAGAAGACAGAGACAGAAGACAGAGACAGAAGACAGAAGACAGAAGACAGAGACAGAAGACAGAAGACAGAGACAGAAGACAGAGACAGAAGACAGAAGACAGAAGACAGAGACAGAAGACAGAGACAGAAGACAGAAGAGAGAAGACAGAAGACAGAGACAGAAGACAGAAGACAGAAGACAGAAGACAGAGACAGAAGACAGAGACAGAAGACAGAGACAGAGACAGAAGAGAGAAGACAGAGACAGAAGAGAGAAGACAGAAGACAGAAGACAGAGACAGAAGACAGAGACAGAAGACAGAAGACAGAAGACAGAGACAGAAGACAGAAGATAGAGACAGAAGACAGAGACAGAAGACAGAAGACAGAAGACAGAGACAGAAGACAGAGACAGAAGACAGAAGAGAGAAGACAGAAGACAGAAGACAGAGACAGAAGACAGAAGACAGAAGACAGAGACAGAAGACAGAGACAGAAGACAGAAGACAGAAGACAGAGACAGAGACAGAAGACAGAAGGTAGAGACAGAAGACAGAGACAGAAGACAGAAGACAGAGACAGAAGACAGAAGGTAGAGACAGAAGACAGAGACAGAAGACAGAGACAGAGACAGAGACAGAAGACAGAAGACAGAGACAGAAGACAGAAGACAGAAGACAGAAGACAGAGACAGAAGACAGAAGACAGAAGACAGAGACAGAAGACAGAGACAGAAGACAGAAGACAGAAGACAGAGACAGAAGACAGAAGACAGAAGACAGAGACAGAAGACAGAGACAGAAGACAGAAGACAGAAGACAGACGACAGACGACAGACGACAGAAGACAGAGACAGAAGACAGAAGACAGAGACAGAAGACAGAAGACAGAGACAGAAGACAGAGACAGAAGACAGAAGACAGAAGACAGAGACAGAAGACAGAAACAGAAGACAGAAGAGAGAAGACAGAGACAGAAGACAGAAGACAGAAGACAGAGACAGAAGACAGAAGACAGAAGACAGAGACAGAAGACAGAGACAGAAGACAGAAGACAGAAGACAGAGACAGAAGAGAGAAGACAGAAGACAGAAGACAGAGACAGAAGAGAGAAGACAGAAGGCAGAAGACAGAGACAGAAGACAGAGACAGAAGACAGAAGACAGAGACAGAAGACAGAAGACAGAGACAGAAGACAGAAGACAGAGACAGAAGACAGAAGACAGAAGACAGAGACAGAAGACAGAAGACAGAGACAGAAGACATAGACAGAAGACAGAAGACAGAGACAGAAGAGAGAAGACAGAAGACAGAAGACAGAGACAGAAGACAGAGACAGAAGACAGAAGACAGAAGACAGAGACAGAAGACAGAAGACAGAGACAGAAGACAGAGACAGAAGACAGAGACAGAAGACAGAAGACAGAAGACAGAGACAGAAGACAGAGACAGAAGACAGAAGAGAGAAGACAGAAGACAGAGACAGAAGACAGAAGACAGAATACAGAAGACAGAGACAGAAGACAGAGACAGAAGACAGAAGACAGAGACAGAGACAGAAGAGAGAAGACAGAGACAGAAGAGAGAAGACAGAAGACAGAAGACAGAGACAGAAGACAGAGACAGAAGACAGAAGACAGAAGACAGAGACAGAAGACAGAAGATAGAGACAGAAGACAGAGACAGAAGACAGAAGACAGAAGACAGAATACAGAAGACAGAGACAGAAGACAGAGACAGAAGACAGAAGACAGAAGACAGAGACAGAAGAGAGAAGACAGAAGACAGAAGACAGAGACAGAAGAGAGAAGACAGAAGACAGAAGACAGAGACAGAAGACAGAGACAGAAGACAGAAGACAGAGACAGAGACAGAAGACAGAAGACAGAGACAGAAGACAGAAGACAGAGACAGAAGACAGAAGACAGAAGACAAAGACAGAAGACAGAGACAGAAGACATAGACAGAAGACAGAAGACAGAGACAGAAGAGAGAAGACAGAAGACAGAAGACAGAAGACAGAGACAGAAGACAGAGACAGAAGACAGAGACAGAAGAGAGAAGACAGAAGACAGAAGACAGAGACAGAAGACAGAGACAGAAGACAGAAGACAGAAGACAGAGACAGAAGACAGAAGACAGAGACAGAAGACAGAGACAGAAGACAGAGACAGAAGACAGAAGACAGAGACAGAAGACAGAGACAGAAGACAGAAGAGAGAAGACAGAAGACAGAGACAGAAGACAGAAGACAGAAGACAGAATACAGAAGACAGAGACAGAAGACAGAGACAGAAGACAGAAGACAGAGACAGAGACAAAAGAGAGAAGACAGAGACAGAAGAGAGAAGACAGAAGACAGAAGACAGAGACGGAAGACAGAGACAGAAGACAGAAGACAGAAGACAGAGACAGAAGACAGAAGATAGAGACAGAAGACAGAGACAGAAGACAGAAGACAGAGACAGAAGACAGAAGACAGAAGACAGAGACAGAAGACAGAAGACAGAGACAGAAGACAGAAACAGAAGACAGAAGAGAGAAGACAGAGACAGAAGACAGAAGACAGAAGACAGAGACAGAAGACAGAAGACAGAGACAGAAGACAGAAGACAGAAGACAGAGACAGAAGACAGAAGACAGAAGACCGAAGACCAGAGACAGAAGACAGAAACAGAAGACAGAAGAGAGAAGACAGAGACAGAAGACAGAAGACAGAAGACAGAAGACAGAGACAGAAGACAGAGACAGAAGACATAGACAGAAGACAGAAGACAGAAGACAGAGACAGAAGACAGAAGACAGAAGACAGAGACAGAAGACAGAAGACAGAGACAGAAGACAGAAGAGAGAGACAGAAGACAGAAGACAGAAGACAGAAGACAGAGACAGAAGACAGAGACAGAAGACAGAAGACAGAAGACAGAGACAGAAGACAGAGACAGAAGAGAGAAGACATAAGACATAAGACAGAGACAGAAGACAGAAGACATAAGACAGAAGACAGAAGACAGAGACAGAAGACAGAAGACAGAGACAGAAGACAGAAGACAGAAGAGAGAAGAGAGAAGAGAGAAGAGAGAGACAGAAGACAGAAGACAGAAGACAGAAGACAGAAGACAGAATACAGAGACAGAAGACAGAGACAGAGACAGAAGACAGAAGGTAGAGACAGAAGACAGAGACAAAAGACAGAGACAGAGACAGAGACAGAGACAGAAGACAGAAGACAGAGACAGAAGACAGAAGACAGAAGACAGAGACAGAAGACAGAAGACAGAAGACAGAGACAGAGACAGAAGACAGAAGACAGAGACAGAAGACAGAAGACAGAAGACAGAGACAGAAGACAGAGACAGAAGACAGAAGACAGAAGACAGACGACAGACGACAGAAGACAGAGACAGAAGACAGAAGACAGAGACAGAAGACAGAAGACAGAGACAGAAGACAGAGACAGAAGACAGAAGACAGAAGACAGAGACAGAAGACAGAAGACAGAAGACAGAAGACAGAGACAGAAGACAGAAACAGAAGACAGAAGAGAGAAGACAGAGACAGAAGACAGAAGACAGAAGACAGAGACAGAAGACGGAGACAGAAGACATAGACAGAAGACAGAAGACAGAGACAGAAGAGAGAAGACAGAAGACAGAAGACAGAAGACAGAGACAGAAGACAGAGACAGAAGACAGAAGATAGAAGACAGAAGACAGAAGACAGAAGACAGAGACAGAAGACAGAAGACAGAAGACAGAGACAGAAGACAGAAGACAGAAGAGAGAAGACAGAAGACAGAAGACAGAGACAGAAGACAGAAGACAGAAGACAGAGACAGAAGACAGAGACAGAAGACAGAAGACAGAAGACAGAAGACAGAAGAGAGAAGACAGAAGACAGAAGACAGAGACAGAAGAGAGAAGACAGAAGACAGAAGACAGAGACAGAAGACAGAGACAGAAGACAGAAGACAGAGACAGAAGACAGAAGACAGAGACAGAAGACAGAAGACAGAGACAGAGACAGAAGACAGAAGACAGAAGACAGAGACAGAAGACAGAGACAGAAGACATAGACAGAAGACAGAAGACAGAAGACAGAGACAGAAGAGAGAAGACAGAAGACAGAAGACAGAGACAGAAGACAGAGACAGAAGACAGAAGACAGAAGACAGAGACAGAAGACAGAAGACAGAGACAGAAGACAGAGACAGAAGACAGAGACAGAAGACAGAGACAGAAGACAGAGACAGAAGACAGAAGAGAGAAGACAGAAGACAGAGACAGAAGACAGAAGACAGAAGACAGAATACAGAAGACAGAGACAGAAGACAGAGACAGAAGACAGAAGACAGAGACAGAGACAAAAGAGAGAAGACAGAGACAGAAGAGAGAAGACAGAAGACAGAAGACAGAGACGGAAGACAGAGACAGAAGACAGAAGACAGAAGACAGAGACAGAAGACAGAAGATAGAGACAGAAGACAGAGACAGAAGACAGAAGACAGAGACAGAAGACAGAAGACAGAAGACAGAGACAGAAGACAGAAGACAGAGACAGAAGACAGAAACAGAAGACAGAAGAGAGAAGACAGAGACAGAAGACAGAAGACAGAAGACAGAGACAGAAGACAGAGACAGAAGACATAGACAGAAGACAGAGACAGAAGAGAGAAGACAGAAGACAGAAGACAGAAGACAGAGACAGAAGACAGAGACAGAAGACAGAAGACAGAGACAGAAGACAGAAGACAGAAGACAGAGACAGAAGACAGAGACAGAAGACAGAAGACAGAAGACAGAGACAGAGACAGAAGACAGAAGGTAGAGACAGAAGACAGAGACAGAAGACAGAGACAGAGACAGAGACAGAGACAGAAGACAGAAGACAGAGACAGAAGACAGAAGACAGAGACAGAAGACAGAAGACAGAAGACAGAGACAGAAGACAGAGACAGAAGACAGAAGACAGAGACAGAAGACAGAAGACAGAAGACAGAGACAGAAGACAGAGACAGAAGACAGAAGACAGAAGACAGACGACAGACGACAGACGACAGAAGACAGAGACAGAAGACAGAAGACAGAGACAGAAGACAGAAGACAGAGACAGAAGACAGAGACAGAAGACAGAAGACAGAGACAGAAGACAGAAGACAGAGACAGAAGACAGAAACAGAAGACAGAAGAGAGAAGACAGAGACAGAAGACAGAAGACAGAAGACAGAGACAGAAGACGGAGACAGAAGACATAGACAGAAGACAGAAGACAGAGACAGAAGAGAGAAGACAGAAGACAGAAGACAGAAGACAGAGACAGAAGACAGAGACAGAAGACAGAAGATAGAAGACAGAAGACAGAAGACAGAAGACAGAGACAGAAGACAGAAGACAGAAGACAGAAGACAGAGACAGAAGACAGAAGACAGAAGAGAGAAGACAGAAGACAGAAGACAGAGACAGAAGACAGAAGACAGAAGACAGAAGACAGAGACAGAAGACAGAGACAGAAGACAGAAGACAGAAGACAGAGACAGAAGAGAGAAGACAGAAGACAGAAGACAGAGACAGAAGACAGAAGACAGAGACAGAAGACAGAAGACAGAGACAGAAGACAGAAGACAGAGACAGAAGACAGAAGACAGAAGACAGAGACAGAAGACAGAAGACAGAGACAGAAGACATAGACAGAAGACAGAAGACAGAGACAGAAGAGAGAAGACAGAAGACAGAAGACAGAGACAGAAGACAGAGACAGAAGACAGAGACAGAAGACAGAGACAGAAGACAGAGACAGAAGACAGAAGACAGAGACAGAAGACAGAAGACAGAAGACAGAGACAGAAGACAGAAACAGAAGACAGAAGAGAGAAGACAGAGACAGAAGACAGAAGACAGAAGACAGAGACAGAAGACAGAGACAGAAGACATAGACAGAAGACAGAAGACAGAGACAGAAGAGAGAAGACAGAAGACAGAAGACAGAAGACAGAGACAGAAGACAGAGACAGAAGACAGAAGATAGAAGACAGAAGACAGAAGACAGAGACAGAAGACAGAAGACAGAAGACAGAGACAGAAGACAGAAGACAGAAGAGAGAAGACAGAAGACAGAGACAGAAGACAGAAGACAGAGACAGAAGACAGAGACAGAAGACAGAAGACAGAAGACAGAAGACAGAGACAGAAGAGAGAAGACAGAAGACAGAAGACAGAGACAGAAGAGAGAAGACAGAAGACAGAAGACAGAGACAGACGACAGAGACAGAAGACAGAAGACAGAGACAGAGACAGAAGACAGAGACAGAAGACAGAAGACAGAGACAGAAGACAGAAGACAGAAGACAAAGACAGAAGACAGAGACAGAAGACATAGACAGAAGACAGAAGACAGAGACAGAAGAGAGAAGACAGAAGACAGAAGACAGAAGACAGAGACAGAAGACAGAGACAGAAGACAGAAGATAGAAGACAGAAGACAGAAGACAGAAGACAGAAGACAGAGACAGAAGACAGAAGACAGAAGACAGAGACAGAAGACAGAGACAGAAGACAGAAGACAGAAGACAGAGACAGAAGACAGAGACAGAAGACAGAAGAGAGAAGACAGAAGACAGAGACATAAGACAGAAGACAGAATACAGAAGACAGAGACAGAAGACAGAGACAGAAGACAGAAGACAGAGACAGAGACAGAAGAGAGAAGACAGAGACAGAAGAGAGAAGACAGAAGACAGAAGACAGAGACAGAAGACAGAGACAGAAGACAGAAGACAGAAGACAGAGACAGAAGACAGAGACAGAAGACAGAAGACAGAGACAGAAGACAGAAGACAGAAGACAGAGACAGAAGACAGAAGACAGAAGACCGAAGACCAGAGACAGAAGACAGAAACAGAAGACAGAAGAGAGAAGACAGAGACAGAAGACAGAAGACAGAAGACAGAAGACAGAGACAGAAGACAGAGACAGAAGACATAGACAGAAGACAGAAGACAGAAGACAGAGACAGAAGACAGAAGACAGAAGACAGAGACAGAAGACAGAAGACAGAGACAGAAGACAGAAGAGAGAGACAGAAGACAGAAGACAGAAGACAGAGACAGAAGACAGAGACAGAAGACAGAAGACAGAAGACAGAGACAGAAGACAGAGACAGAAGAGAGAAGACATAAGACATAAGACAGAGACAGAAGACAGAAGACATAAGACAGAAGACAGAGACAGAAGACAGAAGACAGAGACAGAAGACAGAAGACAGAAGAGAGAAGAGAGAAGAGAGAGACAGAAGACAGAAGACAGAAGACAGAAGACAGAAGACAGAAGACAGAATACAGAGACAGAAGACAGAGACAGAGACAGAAGACAGAAGGTAGAGACAGAAGACAGAGACAAAAGACAGAGACAGAGACAGAGACAGAAGACAGAAGACAGAGACAGAAGACAGAAGACAGAAGACAGAGACAGAAGACAGAAGACAGAAGACAGAGACAGAAGACAGAGACAGAAGACAGAAGACAGAGACAGAAGACAGAAGACAGAAGACAGAGACAGAAGACAGAGACAGAAGACAGAAGACAGAAGACAGACGACAGACGACAGACGACAGAGACAGAAGACAGAAGACAGAGACAGAAGACAGAAGACAGAGACAGAAGACAGAGACAGAAGACAGAAGACAGAAGACAGAGACAGAAGACAGAAGACAGAAACAGAAGACAGAAGAGAGAAGACAGAGACAGAAGACAGAAGACAGAAGACAGAGACAGAAGACGGAGACAGAAGACATAGACAGAAGACAGAAGACAGAGACAGAAGAGAGAAGACAGAAGACAGAAGACAGAAGACAGAGACAGAAGACAGAGACAGAAGACAGAAGATAGAAGACAGAAGACAGAAGACAGAAGACAGAGACAGAAGACAGAAGACAGAAGACAGAAGACAGAGACAGAAGACAGAAGACAGAAGAGAGAAGACAGAAGACAGAAGACAGAGACAGAAGACAGAAGACAGAAGACAGAGACAGAGACAGAAGACAGAGACAGAAGACAGAAGACAGAAGACAGAGACAGAAGAGAGAAGACAGAAGACAGAAGACAGAGACAGAAGAGAGAAGACAGAAGACAGAAGACAGAAGACAGAGACAGAAGACAGAGACAGAAGACAGAAGACAGAGACAGAAGACAGAGACAGAAGACAGAAGACAGAAGACAGAGACAGAAGACAGAAGACAGAGACAGAAGACATAGACAGAAGACAGAAGACAGAAGACAGAGACAGAAGAGAGAAGACAGAAGACAGAAGACAGAGACAGAAGACAGAGACAGAAGACAGAAGACAGAAGACAGAGACAGAAGACAGAAGACAGAGACAGAAGACAGAGACAGAAGACAGAGACAGAAGACAGAAGACAGAAGACAGAGACAGAAGACAGAGACAGAAGACAGAAGAGAGAAGACAGAAGACAGAGACAGAAGACAGAAGACAGAAGACAGAATACAGAGACAGAAGACAGAGACAGAAGACAGAAGACAGAGACAGAGACAAAAGACAGAAGACAGAGACAGAGACAAAAGAGAGAAGACAGAGACAGAAGAGAGAAGACAGAAGACAGAAGACAGAGACAGAAGACAGAGACAGAAGACAGAAGACAGAAGACAGAGACAGAAGACAGAAGATAGAGACAGAAGACAGAGACAGAAGACAGAAGACAGAGACAGAAGACAGAAGACAGAAGACAGAGACAGAAGACAGAAGACAGAGACAGAAGACAGAAACAGAAGACAGAAGAGAGAAGACAGAGACAGAAGACAGAAGACGGAAGACGGAAGACAGAAGACAGAGACAGAAGACAGAGACAGAAGACATAGACAGAAGACAGAGACAGAAGAGAGAAGACAGAAGACAGAAGACAGAAGACAGAGACAGAAGACAGAGACAGAAGACAGAAGACAGAGACAGAAGACAGAAGACAGAAGACAGAGACAGAAGACAGAGACAGAAGACAGAAGACAGAAGACAGAGACAGAGACAGAAGACAGAAGGTAGAGACAGAAGACAGAGACAGAAGACAGAGACAGAGACAGAGACAGAGACAGAAGACAGAAGACAGAGACAGAAGACAGAAGACAGAAGACAGAGACAGAAGACAGAAGACAGAAGACAGAGACAGAAGACAGAGACAGAAGACAGAAGACAGAGACAGAAGACAGAAGACAGAAGACAGAGACAGAAGACAGAGACAGAAGACAGAAGACAGAAGACAGACGACAGACGACAGACGACAGAAGACAGAGACAGAAGACAGAAGACAGAGACAGAAGACAGAAGACAGAGACAGAAGACAGAGACAGAAGACAGAAGACAGAGACAGAAGACAGAAGACAGAAGACAGAGACAGAAGACAGAAACAGAAGACAGAAGAGAGAAGACAGAGACAGAAGACAGAAGACAGAAGACAGAGACAGAAGACGGAGACAGAAGACATAGACAGAAGACAGAAGACAGAGACAGAAGAGAGAAGACAGAAGACAGAAGACAGAGACAGAAGACAGAGACAGAAGACAGAAGATAGAAGACAGAAGACAGAAGACAGAAGACAGAGACAGAAGACAGAAGACAGAAGACAGAAGACAGAGACAGAAGACAGAAGACAGAAGAGAGAAGAGAGAAGACAGAAGACAGAAGACAGAGACAGAAGACAGAAGACAGAAGACAGAAGACAGAAGACAGAGACAGAAGAGAGAAGACAGAAGACAGAAGACAGAGACAGAAGACAGAAGACAGAGACAGAAGACAGAAGACAGAGACAGAAGACAGAAGACAGAGACAGAAGACAGAAGACAGAAGACAGAGACAGAAGACAGAAGACAGAGACAGAAGACATAGACAGAAGACAGAAGACAGAGACAGAAGAGAGAAGACAGAAGACAGAAGACAGAGACAGAAGACAGAGACAGAAGACAGAAGACAGAAGACAGAGACAGAAGACAGAAGACAGAGACAGAAGACAGAGACAGAAGACAGAAGACAGAAGACAGAGACAGAAGACAGAGACAGAAGACAGAAGAGAGAAGACAGAAGACAGAGACAGAAGACAGAAGACAGAATACAGAAGACAGAGACAGAAGACAGAGACAGAAGACAGAGACAGAGACAGAAGAGAGAAGACAGAGACAGAAGAGAGAAGACAGAAGACAGAAGACAGAGACAGAAGACAGAGACAGAAGACAGAAGACAGAAGACAGAGACAGAAGACAGAAGATAGAGACAGAAGACAGAGACAGAAGACAGAAGACAGAAGACAGAGACAGAAGACAGAGACAGAAGACAGAAGAGAGAAGACAGAAGACAGAAGACAGAGACAGAAGACAGAAGACAGAAGACAGAGACAGAAGACAGAGACAGAAGACAGAAGACAGAAGACAGAGACAGAGACAGAAGACAGAAGGTAGAGACAGAAGACAGAGACAGAAGACAGAAGACAGAGACAGAAGACAGAAGGTAGAGACAGAAGACAGAGACAGAAGACAGAGACAGAGACAGAGACAGAAGACAGAAGACAGAAGACAGAAGACAGAAGACAGAGACAGAAGACAGAAGACAGAAGACAGAAGACAGAAGACAGAGACAGAAGACAGAGACAGAAGACAGAAGACAGAAGACAGAGACAGAAGACAGAAGACAGAAGACAGAGACAGAAGACAGAGACAGAAGACAGAAGACAGAAGACAGACGACAGACGACAGACGACAGAAGACAGAGACAGAAGACAGAAGACAGAGACAGAAGACAGAAGACAGAGACAGAAGACAGAGACAGAAGACAGAAGACAGAAGACAGAGACAGAAGACAGAAACAGAAGACAGAAGAGAGAAGACAGAGACAGAAGACAGAAGACAGAAGACAGAGACAGAAGACAGAAGACAGAAGACAGAGACAGAAGACAGAGACAGAAGACAGAAGACAGAAGACAGAGACAGAAGAGAGAAGACAGAAGACAGAAGACAGAGACAGAAGAGAGAAGACAGAAGGCAGAAGACAGAGACAGAAGACAGAGACAGAAGACAGAAGACAGAGACAGAAGACAGAAGACAGAGACAGAAGACAGAAGACAGAGACAGAAGACAGAAGACAGAAGACAGAGACAGAAGACAGAAGACAGAGACAGAAGACATAGACAGAAGACAGAAGACAGAGACAGAAGAGAGAAGACAGAAGACAGAAGACAGAGACAGAAGACAGAGACAGAAGACAGAAGACAGAAGACAGAGACAGAAGACAGAAGACAGAGACAGAAGACAGAGACAGAAGACAGAGACAGAAGACAGAAGACAGAAGACAGAGACAGAAGACAGAGACAGAAGACAGAAGAGAGAAGACAGAAGACAGAGACAGAAGACAGAAGACAGAATACAGAAGACAGAGACAGAAGACAGAGACAGAAGACAGAAGACAGAGACAGAGACAGAAGAGAGAAGACAGAGACAGAAGAGAGAAGACAGAAGACAGAAGACAGAGACAGAAGACAGAGACAGAAGACAGAAGACAGAAGACAGAGACAGAAGACAGAAGATAGAGACAGAAGACAGAGACAGAAGACAGAAGACAGAAGACAGAATACAGAAGACAGAGACAGAAGACAGAGACAGAAGACAGAAGACAGAAGACAGAGACAGAAGAGAGAAGACAGAAGACAGAAGACAGAGACAGAAGAGAGAAGACAGAAGACAGAAGACAGAGACAGAAGACAGAGACAGAAGACAGAAGACAGAGACAGAAGACAGAAGACAGAGACAGAAGACAGAAGACAGAAGACAAAGACAGAAGACAGAGACAGAAGACATAGACAGAAGACAGAAGACAGAGACAGAAGAGAGAAGACAGAAGACAGAAGACAGAAGACAGAGACAGAAGACAGAGACAGAAGACAGAAGATAGAAGACAGAAGACAGAAGACAGAAGACAGAGACAGAAGACAGAAGACAGAAGACAGAGACAGAAGACAGAGACAGAAGACAGAAGACAGAAGACAGAGACAGAAGACAGAGACAGAAGACAGAAGAGAGAAGACAGAAGACAGAGACATAAGACAGAAGACAGAATACAGAAGACAGAGACAGAAGACAGAGACAGAAGACAGAAGACAGAGACAGAGACAGAAGAGAGAAGACAGAGACAGAAGAGAGAAGACAGAAGACAGAAGACAGAGACAGAAGACAGAGACAGAAGACAGAAGACAGAAGACAGAGACAGAAGACAGAGACAGAAGACAGAAGACAGAGACAGAAGACAGAAGACAGAAGACAGAGACAGAAGACAGAAGACAGAAGACCGAAGACCAGAGACAGAAGACAGAAACAGAAGACAGAAGAGAGAAGACAGAGACAGAAGACAGAAGACAGAAGACAGAAGACAGAGACAGAAGACAGAGACAGAAGACATAGACAGAAGACAGAAGACAGAAGACAGAGACAGAAGACAGAAGACAGAGACAGAAGACAGAAGACAGAGACAGAAGACAGAAGAGAGAGACAGAAGACAGAAGACAGAAGACAGAGACAGAAGACAGAGACAGAAGACAGAAGACAGAAGACAGAGACAGAAGACAGAGACAGAAGAGAGAAGACATAAGACATAAGACAGAGACAGAAGACAGAAGACATAAGACAGAAGACAGAGACAGAAGACAGAAGACAGAGACAGAAGACAGAAGACAGAAGAGAGAAGAGAGAAGAGAGAGACAGAAGACAGAAGACAGAAGACAGAAGACAGAAGACAGAAGACAGAAGACAGAGACAGAAGACAGAGACAGAGACAGAAGACAGAAGGTAGAGACAGAAGACAGAGACAAAAGACAGAGACAGAGACAGAGACAGAGACAGAAGACAGAAGACAGAGACAGAAGACAGAAGACAGAAGACAGAGACAGAAGACAGAAGACAGAAGACAGAGACAGAAGACAGAGACAGAAGACAGAAGACAGAGACAGAAGACAGAAGACAGAAGACAGAGACAGAAGACAGAGACAGAAGACAGAAGACAGAAGACAGACGACAGACGACAGAAGACAGAGACAGAAGACAGAAGACAGAGACAGAAGACAGAAGACAGAGACAGAAGACAGAGACAGAAGACAGAAGACAGAAGACTGAGACAGAAGACAGAAGACAGAAGACAGAGACAGAAGACAGAAACAGAAGACAGAAGAGAGAAGACAGAGACAGAAGACAGAAGACAGAAGACAGAGACAGAAGACGGAGACAGAAGACATAGACAGAAGACAGAAGACAGAGACAGAAGAGAGAAGACAGAAGACAGAAGACAGAAGACAGAGACAGAAGACAGAGACAGAAGACAGAAGATAGAAGACAGAAGACAGAAGACAGAAGACAGAGACAGAAGACAGAAGACAGAAGACAGAGACAGAAGACAGAAGACAGAAGACAGAAGAGAGAAGACAGAAGACAGAAGACAGAGACAGAAGACAGAAGACAGAAGACAGAGACAGAAGACAGAGACAGAAGACAGAAGACAGAAGACAGAGACAGAAGAGAGAAGACAGAAGACAGAAGACAGAGACAGAAGAGAGAAGACAGAAGACAGAAGACAGAGACAGAAGACAGAGACAGAAGACAGAAGACAGAGACAGAAGACAGAAGACAGAGACAGAAGACAGAAGACAGAGACAGAAGACAGAAGACAGAGACAGAAGACAGAAGACATAGACAGAAGACAGAAGACAGAGACAGAAGAGAGAAGACAGAAGACAGAAGACAGAGACAGAAGACAGAAGACAGAAGACAGAGACAGAAGACAGAAGACAGAGACAGAAGACAGAGACAGAAGACAGAGACAGAAGACAGAAGACAGAAGACAGAGACAGAAGACAGAGACAGAAGACAGAAGAGAGAAGACAGAAGACAGAGACAGAAGACAGAAGACAGAAGACAGAATACAGAAGACAGAGACAGAAGACAGAGACAGAAGACAGAAGACAGAGACAGAGACAAAAGAGAGAAGACAGAGACAGAAGAGAGAAGACAGAAGACAGAAGACAGAGACAGAAGACAGAGACAGAAGACAGAAGACAGAAGACAGAGACAGAAGACAGAAGATAGAGACAGAAGACAGAGACAGAAGACAGAAGACAGAGACAGAAGACAGAAGACAGAAGACAGAGACAGAAGACAGAAGACAGAGACAGAAGACAGAAACAGAAGACAGAAGAGAGAAGACAGAGACAGAAGACAGAAGACGGAAGACAGAAGACAGAGACAGAAGACAGAGACAGAAGACATAGACAGAAGACAGAGACAGAAGAGAGAAGACAGAAGACAGAAGACAGAAGACAGAGACAGAAGACAGAGACAGAAGACAGAAGACAGAGACAGAAGACAGAAGACAGAAGACAGAGACAGAAGACAGAGACAGAAGACAGAAGACAGAGACAGAGACAGAAGACAGAAGGTAGATACAGAAGACAGAGACAGAAGACAGAGACAGAGACAGAGACAGAAGACAGAAGACAGAGACAGAAGACAGAAGACAGAAGACAGAAACAGAAGACAGAAGACAGAAGACAGAGACAGAAGACAGAGACAGAAGACAGAAGACAGAGACAGAAGACAGAAGACAGAAGACAGAGACAGAAGACAGAGACAGAAGACAGAAGACAGAAGACAGACGACAGACGACAGACGACAGAAGACAGAGACAGAAGACAGAAGACAGAGACAGAAGACAGAAGACAGAGACAGAAGACAGAGACAGAAGACAGAAGACAGAGACAGAAGACAGAAGACAGAAGACAGAGACAGAAGACAGAAACAGAAGACAGAAGAGAGAAGACAGAGACAGAAGACAGAAGACAGAAGACAGAGACAGAAGACGGAGACAGAAGACATAGACAGAAGACAGAAGACAGAGACAGAAGAGAGAAGACAGAAGACAGAAGACAGAAGACAGAGACAGAAGACAGAGACAGAAGACAGAAGATAGAAGACAGAAGACAGAAGACAGAGACAGAAGACAGAAGACAGAAGACAGAGACAGAAGACAGAAGACAGAAGAGAGAAGACAGAAGACAGAGACAGAAGACAGAAGACAGAAGACAGAAGACAGAGACAGAAGACAGAGACAGAAGACAGAAGACAGAAGACAGAGACAGAAGAGAGAAGACAGAAGACAGAAGACAGAGACAGAAGACAGAAGACAGAGACAGAAGACAGAAGACAGAGACAGAAGACAGAAGACAGAGACAGAAGACAGAAGACAGAAGACAGAGACAGAGACAGAAGACAGAGACAGAAGACATAGACAGAAGACAGAAGACAGAGACAGAAGAGAGAAGACAGAAGACAGAAGACAGAGACAGAAGACAGAGACAGAAGACAGAAGACAGAAGACAGAGACAGAAGACAGAAGACAGAGACAGAAGACAGAGACAGAAGACAGAAGACAGAAGACAGAAGACAGAAGACAGAGACAGAAGACAGAGACAGAAGACAGAAGAGAGAAGACAGAAGACAGAGACAGAAGACAGAAGACAGAATACAGAAGACAGAGACAGAAGACAGAGACAGAAGACAGAAGACAGAGACAGAGACAGAAGAGAGAAGACAGAGACAGAAGAGAGAAGACAGAAGACAGAAGACAGAGACAGAAGACAGAGACAGAAGACAGAAGACAGAAGACAGAGACAGAAGACAGAAGATAGAGACAGAAGACAGAGACAGAAGACAGAAGACAGAAGACAGAGACAGAAGACAGAGACAGAAGACAGAAGAGAGAAGACAGAAGACAGAAGACAGAGACAGAAGACAGAAGACAGAAGACAGAGACAGAAGACAGAGACAGAAGACAGAAGACAGAAGACAGAGACAGAGACAGAAGACAGAAGGTAGAGACAGAAGACAGAGACAGAAGACAGAAGACAGAGACAGAAGACAGAAGGTAGAGACAGAAGACAGAGACAGAAGACAGAGACAGAGACAGAGACAGAAGACAGAAGACAGAGACAGAAGACAGAAGACAGAAGACAGAAGACAGAGACAGAAGACAGAAGACAGAAGACAGAGACAGAAGACAGAGACAGAAGACAGAAGACAGAAGACAGAGACAGAAGACAGAAGACAGAAGACAGAGACAGAAGACAGAGACAGAAGACAGAAGACAGAAGACAGACGACAGACGACAGACGACAGAGACAGAAGACAGAAGACAGAGACAGAAGACAGAAGACAGAGACAGAAGACAGAGACAGAAGACAGAAGACAGAGACAGAAGACAGAAGACAGAAGACAGAGACAGAAGACAGAAACAGAAGACAGAAGAGAGAAGACAGAGACAGAAGACAGAAGACAGAAGACAGAGACAGAAGACAGAAGACAGAAGACAGAGACAGAAGACAGAGACAGAAGACAGAAGACAGAAGACAGAGACAGAAGAGAGAAGACAGAAGACAGAAGACAGAGACAGAAGAGAGAAGACAGAAGACAGAAGACAGAGACAGAAGACAGAGACAGAAGACAGAAGACAGAGACAGAAGACAGAAGACAGAGACAGAAGACAGAAGACAGAGACAGAAGACAGAAGACAGAAGACAGAGACAGAAGACAGAAGACAGAGACAGAAGACATAGACAGAAGACAGAAGACAGAGACAGAAGAGAGAAGACAGAAGACAGAAGACAGAGACAGAAGACAGAGACAGAAGACAGAAGACAGAAGACAGAGACAGAAGACAGAAGACAGAGACAGAAGACAGAGACAGAAGACAGAGACAGAAGACAGAAGACAGAAGACAGAGACAGAAGACAGAGACAGAAGACAGAAGAGAGAAGACAGAAGACAGAGACAGAAGACAGAATACAGAAGACAGAGACAGAAGACAGAGACAGAAGACAGAAGACAGAGACAGAGACAGAAGAGAGAAGACAGAGACAGAAGAGAGAAGACAGAAGACAGAGACAGAAGACAGAGACAGAAGACAGAAGACAGAAGACAGAGACAGAAGACAGAAGATAGAGACAGAAGACAGAGACAGAAGACAGAAGACAGAGACAGAAGACAGAAGACAGAAGACAGAGACAGAAGACAGAAGACAGAAGACAGAGACAGAAGACAGAAACAGAAGACAGAAGAGAGAAGACAGAGACAGAAGACAGAAGACGGAAGACAGAAGACAGAGACAGAAGACAGAGACAGAAGACATAGACAGAAGACAGAGACAGAAGAGAGAAGACAGAAGACAGAAGACAGAAGACAGAGACAGAAGACAGAGACAGAAGACAGAAGACAGAGACAGAAGACAGAAGACAGAAGACAGAGACAGAAGACAGAGACAGAAGACAGAAGACAGAAGACAGAGACAGAAGACAGAGACAGAAGACAGAAGACAGAAGACAGAGACAGAAGACAGAAGACAGAAGACAGAAGACAGAGACAGAAGACAGAAGACAGAAGACAGAGACAGAGACAGAGACAGAAGAGAGAAGACAGAAGACAGACACAGAAGAGAGAAGACAGAAGACAGAAGACAGAGACAGAAGACAGAGACAGAGACAGAAGACAGAAGACAGAAGACAGAAGAGAGAAGACAGAAGACAGAGACAGAAGACAGAAGACAGAGACAGAAGACAGAAGACAGAGACAGAAGACAGAAGACAGAAGACAGAAGACAGAAGACAGAGACAGAAGACAGAAGACAGGAGACAGGAGACAGAAGACAGAAGACAGAAGACAGAATAGAGAAGACAGAGACAGAAGACAGAAGACAGAGACAGAAGACAGAAGACAGAAGACAGAGACAGAAGACAGAAACAGAAGACAGAGACAGAAGACAGAGACAGAAGACAGAGACAGAAGACAGAGACAAAAGACAGAGACAGAAGACAGAAAACAGAAGACAGAGACATAAGACATAAGACATAAGACATAAGACAGAGACAGAAGACAGAAGACAGAGACAGAAGACAGAATACAGAAGACAGAGACAGAAGACAGAAGACAGAATACAGAATACAGAAGACAGAAGACAGAAACAGAAGACAGAGACAGAAGACAGAGACAGAAGACAGAAGACAGAAGACAGAGACAGAAGACAGAAGACAGAGACAAAAGACAGAGACAGAAGACAGAAGACAGAGACAGAAGACAGAAGACAGAGACAGAAGACAGAAGACAGAAGACAGAGACAGAAGACAGAAGACAGAAGACAGAGACAGAAGACAGAAGACAGAATACAGAAGACAGAGACAGAAGACATAAGAGAGAAGACATAAGAGAGAAGACAGAGACAGAAGACAGAGACAGAAGACAGAAGACAGAAGACAGAAGACAGAGACAGAAGACAGAAGACAGAGACAGAGACAGAGACAGAAGACAGAGACAGAAGGTAGAGGCAGAGACAGAAGACAGAAGACAGAAGGTAGAGACAGAGACAGAAGACAGAGACAGAAGACAGACAGAAGACAGAAGACAGATACAGAAGACAGAAGACAGATACAGAAGACAGAAGACAGAGACAGAAGACAGATACAGAGACAGAAGACAGAAGACAGCGACAGAAGACAGAGACAGAAGACAGAGACATAAGACATAGACAGAGACAGAAGACAGAGACAGAAGACAGAGACAGAGACAGAAGACAGAGACAGAAGACAGAATACAGAGACAGAAGACAGAAGGTAGAGACAGAAGACAGAGACAGAAGACAGAAGACAGAGACAGAAGAGAGAAGACAGAGACAGAAGACAGAGACAGAAGAGAGAAGAGAGAAGACAGAAGACAGAAGACAGAGACAGAAGACAGAAGACAGAAACAGAAGACAGAAGACAGAAGACAGAAGACAGAGACAGAAGACAGAAGACAGAAGACAGAGACAGAAGACAGGAGAGAGAAGGCAGAAGACAGAGACAGAAGACAGAAGACAGAGACAGAAGACAGAGACAAAAGACAGAGACAGAAGACAGAAGACAGAAGACAGAGACATAAGACATAAGACAGAGACAGAAGACAGAAGACAGAATACAGAAGACAGAGACAGAAGACAGAAGACAGAATACAGAATACAGAAGACAGAAGACAGAAACAGAAGACAGAGACAGAAGACAGAGACAGAAGACAGAAGACAGAAGACAGAGACAGAAGACAGAGACAAAAGACAGAGACAGAAGACAGAAGACAGAAGACAGAGACAGAAGACAGAAACAGAAGACAGAAGAGAGAAGACAGAGACAGAAGACAGAAGACAGAAGACAGAAGACAGAGACAGAAGACAGAGACAGAAGACAGAGACAGAAGAGAGAAGACAGAAGACAGAAGACAGAGACAGAAGACAGAGACAGAAGACAGAGACAGAAGACAGAAGATAGAAGACAGAAGACAGAAGACAGAAGACAGAGACAGAAGACAGAAGACAGAAGACAGAGACAGAAGACAGAGACAGAAGACAGAAGAGAGAAGACAGAAGACAGAAGACAGAGACAGAAGACAGAGACAGAAGACAGAGACAGAAGACAGAGACAGAGACAGAGACAGAAGACAGAAGACAGAGACAGAGACAGAAGAGAGAAGACAGAAGAGAGGAGACAGAGACAGAAGAGAGAAGACAGAAGACAGAGACAGAAGACAGAGACAGAAGACAGAAGACAGAAGACAGAGACAGAGACAGAAGACAGAAGACAGAAGACAGAGACAGAAGACAGAAGACAGAAGACAGAGACAGAAGACAGAAACAGAAGACAGAAGACAGAAGAGAGAAGACAGAGACAGAAGACAGAAGACAGAAGACAGAAGACAGAGACAGAAGACAGAGACAGAAGACATAGACAGAAGACAGAAGACAGAGACAGAAGACAGAAGACAGAAGACAGAAGACAGAGACAGAAGACAGAGACAGAAGACAGAAGACAGAGACAGAAGACAGAAGACAGAAGACAGAGACAGAAGACAGAGACAGAAGACATAAGAGAGAAGACAGAAGACAGAAGACAGAAGACAGAGACAGAAGAGAGAAGACAGAAGAGAGAAGACAGAGACAGAGACAGAGACAGAAGAGAGAAGACAGAAGACAGAAGACAGAGACAGAAGAGAGAAGACAGAAGACAGAAGACAGAGACAGAAGACAGAGACAGAAGACAGAAGACAGAAGACAGAAGAGAGAAGACAGAAGACAGAAGACAGAAGACAGAGACAGAAGACAGAGACAGAAGACAGAAGAGAGAAGACAGAAGACAGAAGACAGAGACAGAAGACAGAGACAGAAGACAGAAGACAGAAGACAGAGACAGAAGACAGAAGACAGAAGACAGAAGGTAGAGACAGAAGATAGAAGACAGAAGACAGAAGACAGAAGACAGAGACAGAAGACAGAAGACAGAAGACAGAGACAGAAGACAGAAGACAGAAGAGAGAAGACAGAAGACAGAAGACAGAAGACAGAGACAGAAGACAGAAGACAGAAGACAGAGACAGAGACAGAAGACAGAGACAGAAGACAGAAGACAGAAGACAGAGACAGAAGAGAGAAGACAGAAGACAGAAGACAGAGACAGAAGAGAGAAGACAGAAGACAGAAGACAGAGACAGAAGACAGAGACAGAAGACAGAAGACAGAGACAGAAGACAGAAGACAGAGACAGAAGACAGAAGACAGAGACAGAAGACAGAAGACAGAAGACAGAGACAGAAGACAGAAGACAGAGACAGAAGACATAGACAGAAGACAGAAGACAGAGACAGAAGAGAGAAGACAGAAGACAGAAGACAGAGACAGAAGACAGAGACAGAAGACAGAAGACAGAAGACAGAGACAGAAGACAGAAGACAGAGACAGAAGACAGAGACAGAAGACAGAGACAGAAGACAGAAGACAGAAGACAGAGACAGAAGACAGAGACAGAAGACAGAAGAGAGAAGACAGAAGACAGAGACAGAAGACAGAAGACAGAATACAGAGACAGAAGACAGAAGACAGAGACAGAGACAAAAGAGAGAAGACAGAGACAGAAGAGAGAAGACAGAAGACAGAAGACAGAGACAGAAGACAGAGACAGAAGACAGAAGACAGAAGACAGAGACAGAAGACAGAAGATAGAGACAGAAGACAGAGACAGAAGACAGAAGACAGAGACAGAAGACAGAAGACAGAAGACAGAGACAGAAGACAGAAGACAGAGACAGAAGACAGAAACAGAAGACAGAAGAGAGAAGACAGAGACAGAAGACAGAAGACGGAAGACAGAAGACAGAGACAGAAGACAGAGACAGAAGACATAGACAGAAGACAGAGACAGAAGAGAGAAGACAGAAGACAGAAGACAGAAGACAGAAGACAGAGACAGAAGACAGAGACAGAAGACAGAAGACAGAGACAGAAGACAGAAGACAGAAGACAGAGACAGAAGACAGAGACAGAAGACAGAAGACAGAAGACAGAGACAGAGACAGAAGACAGAAGGTAGAGACAGAAGACAGAGACAGAAGACAGAGACAGAGACAGAGACAGAGACAGAGACAGAAGACAGAAGACAGAGACAGAAGACAGAAGACAGAAGACAGAGACAGAAGACAGAAGACAGAAGACAGAGACAGAAGACAGAGACAGAAGACAGAAGACAGATACAGAAGACAGAAGACAGAAGACAGAGACAGAAGACAGAGACAGAAGACAGAAGACAGAAGACAGACGACAGACGACAGACGACAGAAGACAGAGACAGAAGACAGAAGACAGAGACAGAAGACAGAAGACAGAGACAGAAGACAGAGACAGAAGACAGAAGACAGAGACAGAAGACAGAAGACAGAAGACAGAGACAGAAGACAGAAACAGAAGACAGAAGAGAGAAGACAGAGACAGAAGACAGAAGACAGAAGACAGAGACAGAAGACGGAGACAGAAGACATAGACAGAAGACAGAAGACAGAGACAGAAGAGAGAAGACAGAAGACAGAAGACAGAAGACAGAGACAGAAGACAGAGACAGAAGACAGAAGATAGAAGACAGAAGACAGAAGACAGAAGACAGAAGACAGAAGACAGAGACAGAAGACAGAAGACAGAAGAGAGAAGACAGAAGACAGAAGACAGAGACAGAAGACAGAAGACAGAAGACAGAAGACAGAGACAGAAGACAGAGACAGAAGACAGAAGACAGAAGACAGAGACAGAAGAGAGAAGACAGAAGACAGAGACAGAAGAGAGAAGACAGAAGACAGAAGACAGAGACAGAAGACAGAAGACAGAGACAGAAGACAGAAGACAGAAGACAGAGACAGAAGACAGAAGACAGAAGACAGAGACAGAAGACAGAAGACAGAGACAGAAGACATAGACAGAAGACAGAAGACAGAGACAGAAGAGAGAAGACAGAAGACAGAAGACAGAGACAGAAGACAGAGACAGAAGACAGAAGACAGAAGACAGAGACAGAAGACAGAGACAGAAGACAGAGACAGAAGACAGAAGACAGAAGACAGAGACAGAAGACAGAGACAGAAGACAGAAGAGAGAAGACAGAAGACAGAGACAGAAGACAGAAGACAGAATACAGAAGACAGAGACAGAAGACAGAGACAGAAGACAGAAGACAGAGACAGAGACAGAAGAGAGAAGACAGAGACAGAAGAGAGAAGACAGAAGACAGAAGACAGAGACAGAAGACAGAGACAGAAGACAGAAGACAGAAGACAGAGACAGAAGACAGAAGATAGAGACAGAAGACAGAAGACAGAAGACAGAATAGAGAAGACAGAGACAGAAGACAGAAGACAGAAGACAGAGACAGAAGACAGAATACAGAAGACAGAGACAGAAGACAGAGACAGAAGACAGAAGACAGAGACAGAAGACAGAAGACAGAGACAAAAGACAGAGACAGAAGACAGAAGACAGAGACAGAAGACATAAGACAGAAGACAGAGACAGAAGACAGAAGACAGAGACAGAAGACAGAAGACAGAATACAGAGACAGAAGACAGAAGACAGAAGACAGAAGACAGAAGACAGAGACAGAAGACAGAGACCGAAGACAGAAGACAGAAGACAGAAGACAGAGACAGAAGACAGAAGAGAGAAGACAGAAGACAGAGACAGAAGACAGAAGACAGAGACAAAAGACAGAGACAGAAGACAGAAGACAGAAGACAGAGACATAAGACATAAGACAGAAGACAGAGACAGAAGACAGAAGACAGAGACAGAATACAGAAGACAGAAGACAGAAGACAGAAGACAGAAGAGAGAAGAGAGAAGACAGAGACAGAAGACAGAAGACAGAAGACAGAGACAGAAGACAGAGACAGAGACAGAAGACAGAAGACAGAAGACAGAAGAGAGAAGAGAGAAGACAGAGACAGAAGAGAGAAGACAGAAGACAGAAGACAGAAGACAGAAGACAGAGACAGAGACAGAAGACAGAAGAGAGAAGAGAGAAGACAGAAGAGAGAAGACAGAGACAGAAGACAGAAGACAGAAGAGAGAAGACAGAAGACAGAAGGCAGAAGACAGATACAGAACACAGAAGACAGAAGACAGAAGACAGAGACAGAAGACAGAGGCAGAAGACAGAAGAGAGAAGACAGAGACAGAAGACAGAAGACAGAAGACAGAGACAGAAGACAGAGACAGAACACAGAGACAGAAGACAGAAAAACAGAGACAGAAGAGAGAAGACAGAAGACAGAAGACAGAGACAGATACAGAAGACAGAGACAGAAGACAGAAGACAGAAGACAGAGACAGAAGACAGAGACAGAAGACAGAGACAGAAGACAGAAGACAGAAGACAGAGACAGAAGACAAAGACAGAAGACAGAAGACAGAGACAGAGACAGAAGAGAGAAGACAGAAGACAGAAGACAGAGACAGAAGAGAGAAGACAGAAGACAGAAGACAGAAGACAGAGACAGAAGACAGAGACAGAAGACAGAAGACAGAGACAGAAGACAGAGACAGAAGACAGAAGACAGAGACAGAAGACAGAAGACAGAAGACAGAGACAGAAGACAGAAGACAGAAGACAGAAGACAGAGACAGAAGACAGAAGACAGAAGACAGAAGACAGAATAGAGAAGACAGAGACAGAAGACAGAAGACAGAAGACAGAGACAGAAGACAGAAGACAGAAGACAGAGACAGAAGACAGAAGACAGAGACAGAAGACAGAAGACAGAGACAAAAGACAGAGACAGAAGACAGAAGACAGAAGACAGAGACATAAGACATAAGACAGAAGACAGAAGACAGAGACAGAAGACAGAAGACAGAGACAGAAGACAGAATACAGAATACAGAGACAGAAGACAGAAGACAGAAGACAGAAGACAGAGACAGAAGACAGAAGACAGAAGACAGAGACAGAAGACAGAGACAGAAGACAGAGACCGAAGACAGAAGACAGAAGACAGAAGACAGAGACAGAAGACAGAAGAGAGAAGACAGAAGACAGAGACAGAAGACAGAAGACAGAGACAAAAGACAGAGACAGAAGACAGAAGACAGAGACATAAGACATAAGACAGAGACAGAAGACAGAAGACAGAGACAGAATACAGAAGACAGAAGACAGAAGACAGAAGACAGAAGAGAGAAGACAGAGACAGAAGACAGAAGACAGAGACAGAAGACAGAGACAGAAGACAGAGACAGAAGACAGAAGACAGAAGAGAGAAGAGAGAAGACAGAGACAGAAGAGAGAAGACAGAAGACAGAAGACAGAAGACAGAGACAGAGACAGAGACAGAAGACAGAAGAGAGAAGAGAGAAGACAGAAGAGAGAAGACAGAGACAGAAGACAGAAGACAGAAGAGAGAAGACAGAAGACAGAAGGCAGAAGACAGATACAGAACACAGAAGACAGAAGACAGAAGACAGAGACAGAAGACAGAGGCAGAAGACAGAAGAGAGAAGACAGAGACAGAAGACAGAAGACAGAAGACAGAGACAGAAGACAGAGACAGAACACAGAGACAGAAGACAGAAAAACAGAGACAGAAGAGAGAAGACAGAAGACAGAAGACAGAGACAGATACAGAAGACAGAGACAGAAGACAGAAGACAGAGACAGAAGACAGAGACAGAAGACAGAGACAGAAGACAGAAGACAGAAGACAGAAGACAGAGACAGAAGACAAAGACAGAAGACAGAAGACAGAAGACAGAGACAGAAGACAGAGACAGAGACAGAGACAGAAGAGAGAAGACAGAAAACAGAGACAGAAGACAGAAGACAGAGACAGAAGAGAGACGAGAGAAGACAGAAGACAGAAGACAGAAGACAGAGACAGAAGACAGAGACAGAAGACAGAAGTTAGAAGACAGAAGACAGAAGACAGAAGACAGAATACAGAAGACAGAGACAGAAGACAGAGACAGAAGACAGAAGACAGAGACAGAGACAGAAGAGAGAAGACAGAAGACAGAAGACAGAGACAGAAGAGAGAAGACAGAAGACAGAAGACAGAAGACAGAGACAGAAGACAGAGACAGAAGACAGAAGACAGAGACAGAAGACAGAGACAGAAGACAGAAGACAGAAGACAGAAGACAGAAGACAGAGACAGAAGACAGAAGACAGAAGACAGAGACAGAAGACAGAAACAGAAGACAGAAGAGAGAAGACAGAGACAGAAGACAGAAGACAGAGACAGAAGACAGAGACAGAAGACATAGACAGAAGACAGAAGACAGAGACAGAAGAGAGAAGACAGAAGACAGAGACAGAAGACAGAGACAGAAGACAGAAGACAGAAGACAGAAGACAGAGACAGAAGACAGAAGACAGAAGACAGAGACAGAAGACAGAGACAGAAGACAGAAGACAGAAGACATAAGACAGAAGACAGAAGACAGAAGACAGAAGAGAGAAGACAGAAGACAGAAGACAGAGACAGAAGAGAGAAGACAGAAGACAGAAGACAGAGACAGAAGACAGAGACAGAGACAGAAGACAGAAGACAGAAGACAGAAGAGAGAAGACAGAAGACAGAGACAGAAGACAGAAGACAGAGACAGAAGACAGAAGACAGAAGACAGAGACAGAAGACAGAAGACAGAAGACAGAAGACAGAAGACAGAAGACAGAGACAGAAGACAGAAGACAGAAGACAGAAGACAGAGACAGAAGACAGAAGACAGAGACAGAAGACAGAAGACAGAAGACAGAAGACAGAGACAGAAGACAGAGACAAAAGACAGAGACAGAAGACAGAAGACAGAGACATAAGACAGAAGACAGAGACAGAAGACAGAGACAGAAGACAGAAGACAGAAGACAGAAGACAGAGACAGAAGACAGAAGACAGAAGACAGAGACAGAAGACAGAGACAGAAGACAGAAGACAGAAGACAGAAGACAGAAGACAGAGACAGAGACAGAAGAGAGAAGACAGAAGACAGAAGACAGAGACAGAAGAGAGAAGACAGAAGACAGAAGACAGAGACAGAAGACAGAGACAGAGACAGAAGACAGAAGACAGAAGACAGAAGACAGAAGAGAGAAGACAGAAGACAGAGACAGAAGACAGAAGACAGAGACAGAAGACAGAAGACAGAAGACAGAGACAGAAGACAGAAGACAGAAGACAGAGACAGAAGACAGAAGACAGAAGACAGAGACAGAAGACAGAAGACAGAAGACAGAAGACAGAGACAGAAGACAGAGACAAAAGACAGAGACAGAAGACAGAAGACAGAGACATAAGACATAAGACAGAAGACGAAGACAGAGACAGAAGACAGAAGACAGAAGACAGAATACAGAGACAGAAGACAGAAAACAGAAGACAGAAGACAGAGACAGAAGACAGAAGACAGAAGACAGAAGAGAGAAGACAGAAGACAGAAGACAGAGACAGAAGACAGAGACAGAAGACAGAAGACAGAAGACAGAAGACAGAAGACAGAAGACAGAGACAGAAGACAGAAGAGAGAAGACAGAAGACAGAAGACAGAGACAGAAGACAGAAGACAGAAGACAGAATACAGAAGACAGAAGACAGAGACAGAAGACAGAGACAGAAGACAGAGACAGAGACAGAAGACAGAAGGTAGAGACAGAAGACAGAGACAGAAGACAGAGACAGAGACAGAAGACAGAAGACAGAAGACAGAAGACAGAGACAGAAGACAGAAGACAGAGACAGAAGACAGAGACAGAAGACAGAAGACAGAAGACAGAGACAGAAGACAGAAGACAGAAGACAGAAGACAGAGACAGAAGACAGAAACAGAAGACAGAAGAGAGAAGACAGAGACAGAAGACAGAAGACAGAAGACAGAAGGTAGAAGACAGAGACAGAAGACAGAGACAGAAGACAGAAGACAGAAGACAGAAGACAGAGACAGAAGACAGAAGACAGAAGACAGAGACAGAAGACAGAAGACAGAAGACAGAGACAGAGACAGAGACAGAAGACAGAAGACAGAAGACAGAGACAGAAGACAGAAGACAGAGACAGAAGACAGAAGACAGAAGACAGAGACAGAAGACAGAAGACAGAGACAGAAGACAGAAGACAGAGACAGAAGACAGAGACAGAAGACAGAAGACAGAAGACAGAGACAGAAGACAGAAGACAGAAGACAGAGACAGAAGACAGAAACAGAAGACAGAAGAGAGAAGACAGAGACAGAAGACAGAAGACAGAAGACAGAAGACAGAGACAGAAGACAGAGACAGAAGACAGAGACAGAAGAGAGAAGACAGAAGACAGAAGACAGAGACAGAAGACAGAGACAGAAGACAGAAGATAGAAGACAGAAGACAGAAGACAGAAGACAGAGACAGAAGACAGAGACAGAAGACAGAAGACAGAAGACAGAGACAGAAGACAGAGACAGAAGACAGAAGAGAGAAGACAGAAGACAGAAGACAGAGACAGAAGACAGAGACAGAAGACAGAGACAGAAGAGAGAAGACAGAAGACAGAGACAGAGACAGAAGACAGAAGACAGAGACAGAGACAGAAGAGAGAAGACAGAGACAGAAGACAGAAGACAGAAGACAGAAGACAGAGACAGAAGACAGAAACAGAAGACAGAAGAGAGAAGACAGAGACATAAGACAGAAGACAGAAGACAGAAGACAGAGACAGAAGACAGAGACAGAAGACAGAGACAGAAGAGAGAAGACAGAAGACAGAAGACAGAGACAGAAGACAGAGACAGAAGACAGAGACAGAAGACAGAAGACAGAGACAGAAGACAGAAGACAGAAGACAGAAGACAGAGACAGAAGACAGAAACAGAAGACAGAAGAGAGAAGACAGAGACAGAAGACAGAAGACAGAAGACAGAAGACAGAGACAGAAGACAGAGACAGAAGACAGAGACAGAAGAGAGAAGACAGAAGACAGAAGACAGAGACAGAAGACAGAGACAGAAGACAGAGACAGAAGACAGAAGATAGAAGACAGAAGACAGAAGACAGAAGACAGAGACAGAAGACAGAGACAGAAGACAGAAGACAGAAGACAGAGACAGAAGACAGAGACAGAAGACAGAAGAGAGAAGACAGAGACAGAAGACAGAGACAGAAGACAGAGACAGAAGAGAGAAGACAGAAGACAGAGACAGAGACAGAAGACAGAAGACAGAGACAGAGACAGAAGAGAGAAGAGAGAAGACAGAAGACAGAGACAGAAGACAGAGACAGAAGACAGAAGACAGAAGACAGAGACAGAAGACAGAGACAGAAGACAGAAGACAGAAGACAGAAGACAGAGACAGAAGACAGAAGACAGAAGACAGAGACAGAAGACAGAAGACAGAAGACAGAAGACAGAAGAGAGAAGACAGAGACAGAAGACAGAAGACAGAAGACAGAAGACAGAGACAGAAGACAGAGACAGAAGACATAGACAGAAGACAGAGACAGAAGAGAGAAGACAGAAGACAGAAGACAGAAGACAGAAGACAGAGACAGAAGACAGAGACAGAAGACAGAAGACAGAAGACAGAAGACAGAAGACAGAGACAGAAGACAGAAGACAGAGACAGAAGACAGAGACAGAAGACATAAGAGAGAAGACAGAAGACAGAAGACAGAGACAGAAGAGAGAAGACAGAAGAGAGAAGACAGAGACAGAGACAGAGACAGAAGAGAGAAGACAGAAGACAGAGACAGAAGAGAGAAGACAGAAGACAGAAGACAGAGACAGAAGACAGAGACAGAAGACAGAAGACAGAAGACAGAAGAGAGAAGACAGAAGACAGAAGACAGAGACAGAAGACAGAAGACAGAAGACAGAAGACAGAAGACAGAGACAGAAGACAGAAGACAGAAGACAGAAGACAGAATAGAGAAGACAGAGACAGAAGACAGAAGACAGAAGACAGAAGACAGAGACAGAAGACAGAAGACAGAAGACAGAAGACAGAGACAGAAGACAGAAGACAGAGACAGAAGACAGAAGACAGAGACAAAAGACAGAGACAGAAGACAGAAGACAGAAGACAGAGACATAAGACATAAGACAGAAGACAGAGACAGAAGACAGAAGACAGAGACAGAAGACAGAATACAGAATACAGAGACAGAAGACAGAAGACAGAAGACAGAGACAGAAGACAGAAGACAGAAGACAGAGACAGAAGACAGAGACAGAAGACAGAGACCGAAGACAGAAGACAGAAGACAGAGACAGAAGACAGAAGAGAGAAGACAGAAGACAGAGACAGAAGACAGAAGACAGAGACAAAAGACAGAGACAGAAGACAGAAGACAGAAGACAGAGACATAAGACAGAAGACAGAAGACAGAGACAGAAGACAGAAGACAGAGACAGAAGACAGAATACAGAATACAGAGACAGAAGACAGAAGACAGAAGACAGAAGAGAGAAGACAGAGACAGAAGACAGAAGACAGAGACAGAAGACAGAGACAGAAGACAGAAGACAGAAGACAGAAGAGAGAAGAGAGAAGACAGAGACAGAAGAGAGAAGACAGAAGACAGAAGACAGAAGACAGAGACAGAAGACAGAGACAGAAGACAGAAGAGAGAAGAGAGAAGACAGAAGAGAGAAGACAGAGACAGAAGACAGAAGACAGAAGAGAGAAGACAGAAGACAGAAGGCAGAAGACAGATACAGAAGACAGAAGACAGAAGACAGAAGACAGAGACAGAAGACAGAGGCAGAAGACAGAAGAGAGAAGACAGAGACAGAAGACAGAAGACAGAAGACAGAGACAGAAGACAGAGACAGAACACAGAGACAGAAGACAGAAGACAGAGACAGAAGAGAGAAGACAGAAGACAGAAGACAGAGACAGATACAGAAGACAGAGACAGAAGACAGAAGACAGAAGACAGAGACAGAAGACAGAGACAGAAGACAGAGACAGAAGACAGAAGACAGAAGACAGAGACAGAAGACAAAGACAGAAGACAGAAGACAGAAGACAGAGACAGAAGACAGAGACAGAGACAGAGACAGAAGAGAGAAGACAGAAAACAGAGACAGAAGACAGAAGACAGTGACAGAAGAGAGAAGAGAGAAGACAGAAGACAGAAGACAGAAGACAGAGACAGAAGACAGAGACAGAAGACAGAAGTTAGAAGACAGAAGACAGAAGACAGAAGACAGAATACAGAAGACAGAGACAGAAGACAGAGACAGAAGACAGAGACAGAGACAGAGACAGAAGAGAGAAGACAGAAGACAGAAGACAGAGACAGAAGAGAGAAGACAGAAGACAGAAGACAGAAGACAGAGACAGAAGACAGAGACAGAAGACAGAAGACAGAGACAGAAGACAGAGACAGAAGACAGAAGACAGAGACAGAAGACAGAAGACAGAAGACAGAGACAGAAGACAGAAGACAGAAGACAGAAGACAGAAGACAGAGACAGAAGACAGAAGACAGAATAGAGAAGACAGAGACAGAAGACAGAAGACAGAAGACAGAGACAGAAGACAGAAGACAGAGACAGAAGACAGAAGACAGAGACAGAAGACAGAAGACAGAGACAAAAGACAGAGACAGAAGACAGAAGACAGAAGACAGAGACATAAGACATAAGACAGAAGACAGAGACAGAAGACAGAAGACAGAGACAGAAGACAGAAGACAGAATACAGAGACAGAAGACAGAAGACAGAAGACAGAAGACAGAGACAGAAGACAGAGACAGAAGACAGAGACAGAAGACAGAGACCGAAGACAGAAGACAGAAGACAGAAGACAGAGACAGAAGACAGAAGAGAGAAGACAGAAGACAGAGACAGAAGACAGAAGACAGAGACAAAAGACAGAGACAGAAGACAGAAGACAGAAGACAGAGACATAAGACATAAGACAGAAGACAGAGACAGAAGACAGAAGACAGAGACAGAAGACAGAATACAGAATACAGAGACAGAAGACAGAAGACAGAAGAGAGAAGACAGAGACAGAAGACAGAAGACAGAAGACAGAGACAGAGACAGAAGACAGAGACAGAAGACAGAAGACAGAAGAGAGAAGAGAGAAGACAGAGACAGAAGAGAGAAGACAGAAGACAGAAGACAGAAGACAGAGACAGAAGACAGAGACAGAAGAGAGAAGAGAGAAGACAGAAGAGAGAAGACAGAGACAGAAGACAGAAGACAGAAGACAGAAGAGAGAAGACAGAAGACAGAAGGCAGAAGACAGATACAGAACACAGAAGACAGAAGACAGAAGACAGAGACAGAAGACAGAGGCAGAAGACAGAAGAGAGAAGACAGAGACAGAAGACAGAAGACAGAAGACAGAGACAGAAGACAGAGACAGAACACAGAGACAGAAGACAGAAGACAGAGACAGAAGAGAGAAGACAGAAGACAGAAGACAGAGACAGATACAGAAGACAGAGACAGAAGACAGAAGACAGAAGACAGAGACAGAAGACAGAGACAGAAGACAGAGACAGAAGACAGAAGACAGAAGACAGAGACAGAAGACAAAGACAGAAGACAGAAGACAGAAGACAGAGACAGAAGACAGAGACAGAGACAGAAGAGAGAAGACAGAAAACAGAGACAGAAGACAGAAGACAGAGACAGAAGAGAGAAGAGAGAAGACAGAAGACAGAAGACAGAAGACAGAGACAGAAGACAGAGACAGAAGACAGAAGTTAGAAGACAGAAGACAGAAGACAGAAGACAGAATACAGAAGACAGAGACAGAAGACAGAGACAGAAGACAGAAGACAGAGACAGAGACAGAAGAGAGAAGACAGAAGACAGAAGACAGAGACAGAAGAGAGAAGACAGAAGACAGAAGACAGAAGACAGAGACAGAAGACAGAAGACAGAGACAGAAGACAGAGACAGAAGACAGAAGACAGAAGACAGAAGACAGAGACAGAAGACAGAAGACAGAAGACAGAGACAGAAGACAGAAACAGAAGACAGAAGAGAGAAGACAGAGACAGAAGACAGAAGACAGAGACAGAAGACAGAGACAGAAGACATAGACAGAAGACAGAAGACAGAGACAGAAGAGAGAAGACAGAAGACAGAGACAGAAGACAGAGACAGAAGACAGAAGACAGAAGACAGAGACAGAAGACAGAAGACAGAAGACAGAGACAGAAGACAGAGACAGAAGACAGAAGACAGAAGACAGAGACAGAAGACATAAGACAGAAGACAGAAGACAGAAGACAGAAGACAGAGACAGAGACAGAAGACAGAAGACAGAAGACAGAAGACAGAGACAGAAGAGAGAAGACAGAAGACAGAAGACAGAGACAGAAGACAGAGACAGAGACAGAAGACAGAAGACAGAAGAGAGAAGACAGAAGACAGAGACAGAAGACAGAAGACAGAGACAGAAGACAGAAGACAGAAGACAGAGACAGAAGACAGAAGACAGAGACAGAAGACAGAAGACAGAGACAGAAGACAGAAGACAGAATAGAGAAGACAGAGACAGAAGACAGAAGACAGAAGACAGAAGACAGAGACAGAAGACAGAGACAGAAGACAGAAGACAGAGACAGAAGACAGAGACAAAAGACAGAGACAGAAGACAGAAGACAGAGACATAAGACATAAGACAGAAGACGAAGACAGAGACAGAAGACAGAAGACAGAATACAGAGACAGAAGACAGAAGACAGAAGACAGAGACAGAAGACAGAAGACAGAAGACAGAAGAGAGAAGACAGAAGACAGAAGACAGAGACAGAAGACAGAGACAGAAGACAGAAGACAGAAGACAGAAGACAGAGACAGAAGACAGAAGAGAGAAGACAGAAGACAGAGACAGAAGACAGAAGATAGAAGACAGAAGACAGAGACAGAAGACAGAAGACAGAAGACAGAAGACAGAGACAGAAGACAGAAGACAGAAGACAGAGACAGAAGACAGAAGACAGAGACAGAAGACAGAGACAGAGACAGAAGAGAGAAGACAGAAGACAGAAGACAGAAGACAGAGACAGAAGAGAGAAGAGAGAAGACAGAGACAGAAGACAGAAGACAGAAGACAGAAGACAGAGACAGAAGACAGAGACAGAGACAGAAGACAGAAGACAGAAGACAGAAGAGAGAAGACAGAAGACAGAAGACAGAGACAGAAGACAGAGACAGAAGACAGAAGACAGAAGACAGAGACAGAAGACAGAAACAGAAGACAGAAGACAAAAGACAAAAGACAAAAGACAGTAGACAGAAGACAGAAGACAGAAGACAGAAGACAGAATAGAGAAGACAGAGACAGAAGACAGAAGACAGAAGACAGAAGACAGAAGACAGAGACAGAAGACAGAAACAGAAGACAGAGACAGAAGACAGAGACAGAAGACAGAAGACAGAGACAGAAGACAGAGACAGAAGACAGAGACAGAAGACAGAAGACAGAGACAGAAGACAGAAGACAGAAGACAGAAGACAGAGACAGAAGACAGAATACAGAAAACAGAAGACAGAAGACAGAAGACAGAGACAGAAGACAGAAGACAGAAGACAGAGACAGATGGCAGAGACAGAAGACAGAAGAGAGAAGACAGAGACAGAAGACAGAAGACAGAGACAGAAGACAGAGACAGAAGACAGAGACAGAAGACAGAAGACAGAAGACAGAGACAGAAGACAGAAGAGAGAAGACAGAAGACAGAAGAGAGAAGAGAGAAGACAGAAGACAGAAGACAGAAGACAGAGACAGAAGACAGAAGAGAGAAGACAGAAGAGAGAAGACAGAGACAGAAGACAGAAGACAGAAGAGAGAAGACAGAGACAGAAGACAGAGACAGAAGACAGAAGACAGAGACAGAAGACAGAAGACAGAAGACAGAGACAGAAGACAGAAGACAGAGACAGAAGACAGAGACAGAGACAGAAGACAGAAGACAGAAGACAGAGACAGAAGACAGAAGACAGAGACAGAAGACAGAAGACAGAGACAGAAGACAGAAGACAGAGACAGAAGACAGAAGACAGAAGACAGAATAGAGAAGACAGAGACAGAAGACAGAGACAGAAGACAGAAGACAGACAGAAGACAGAAGACAGAGACAGAAGACAGAATACAGAAACAGAAGACAGAGACAGAAGACAGAAGACAGAGACAGAAGACAGAAGACAGAGACATAAGACAGAAGACAGAGACATAAGACAGAAGACAGAAGACAGAGACATAAGACAGAAGACAGAGACAGAAGACAGAGACAGAATACAGAAGACAGAGACAGAAGACAGAGACAGAAGACAGAGACAGAAGACAGAGACAGAAGACAGAGACAGAAGACAGAAGACAGAAGACAGAAGAGAGAAGACAGAAGACAGAAGACAGAGACAGAAGAGAGAAGACAGAAGACAGAAGACAGAGACAGAAGACAGAAGACAGAGACAGAAGACAGAGACGGAAGACGGAAGACGGAAGACGGAAGACGGAAGATGGAAGACAGAGACAGAAGACAGAGACAGAAGACAGAAGACAGAAGACAGAGACAGAAGACAGAAGACAGAAGACAGAAGAGAGAAGACAGAAGACAGAAGACAGAGACAGAAGAGAGAAGAGAGAAGACAGAAGACAGAAGACAGAAGACAGAAGACAGAGACAGAAGACAGAGGTCAGAAGAGAGAAGACAGAAGACAGAGACAGAAGACGGAAGACGGAAGACGGAAGACAGAAGACAGAAGACAGAGACAGAAGACAGAGACAGAAGACAGAAGACAGAAGACAGAGACAGAAGACAGAAGGTAGAGACAGAAGAGAGAAGACAGAAGACAGAAGACAGAAGACAGAAGGTAGAGACAGAAGACAGAAGAGAGAAGACAGAGACAGAAGACAGAAGACAGAGACAGAAGACAGAAGACATAAGACATAAGACATAAGACAGAGACAGAAGACAGAGACAGAACACAGAACACAGAGACAGAAGACAGAGACAGAAGAGAGAAGACAGAAGACAGAGACAGAGACATAAGACAGAAGACAGAAGACAGAGACAGAGACATAAGACAGAGACAGAAGACAGAAGACAGAGACAGAGACAGAAGACAGAAGACAGAGACAGAAGACAGAAGACAGAAGACAGAAGAGAGAAGAGAGAAGAGAGAAGACAGAGACAGAAGACAGAGACAGAAGACAGAAGAGAGAAGACAGAGACAGAAGACAGAAGACAGAAGACAGAGACAGAAGACAGAGACAGAAGACAGAAGAGAGAAGACAGAAGACAGAAGAGAGAGACAGAAGACAGAAGACAGAGACAGAAGACAGAGACAGAAGACAGAAGACAGAAGAGAGAAGACAGAAGACAGAAGACAGAAGACAGAAGACAGAGACAGAAGACAGAGACAGAAGACAGAAGAGAGAAGACAGAAGACAGAAGACAGAGACAGAGACATAAGACAGAAGACAGAAGACAGAGACATAAGACAGAAGACAGAGACAGAAGACAAAGACAGAATACAGAATACAGAAGACAGAGACAGAAGTCAGAGACAGAGGACAGAAGACAGAAGACAGAGACAGAAGACAGAGACAGAAGACAGAAGACAGAAGACAGAAGAGAGAAGACAGAAGACAGAGACAGAAGACAGAAGACAGAAGACAGAGACAGAGACAGAAGACAGAAGACAGAAGACAGAGACAGAAGACAGAGACAGAAGACAGAAGACAGAAGACAGAAGACAGAGACAGAAGACAGAGACAGAGACAGAGACAGAAGACAGAAGACAGAGACAGAAGACAGAGACAGAAGACAGAGACAGAAGACAGAAGAGAGAAGAGAGAAGACAGAAGACAGAGACAGAAGAGAGAAGAGAGAAGACAGAAGACAGAAGACAGAAGACAGAAGACAGAGACAGAAGACAGAGACAGAAGACAGAAGAGAGAAGACAGAAGACGAAGACAGAGACAGAAGACAGAAGACAGAAGACAGAGACAGAAGACAGAAGACAGAAGACAGAAGGTAGAGACAGAAGACAGAAGAGAGAAGAGAGAAGACAGAAGACAGAAGGTAGAGACAGAAGAGAGAAGACAGAGACAGAAGACAGAAGACAGAAGAGAGAAGACAGAAGACAGAGACAGAAGACAGAAGACAGAAGACATAAGACATAAGACATAAGACATAAGACATAAGACATAAGACAGAGACAGAAGACAGAGACAGAAGACATAACACAGAGACAGAAGACAGAGACAGAAGAGAGAAGACAGAAGACAGAGACAGAGACATAAGACAGAAGACAGAAGACAGAGACAGAGACATAAGACAGAAGACAGAGACAGAGACAGAGACAGAAGACAGAGACAGAAGACAGAAGACAGAAGACAGAAGAGAGAAGAGAGAAGAGAGAAGACAGAGACAGAAGACAGAGACAGAAGACAGAAGAGAGAAGACAGAGACAGAAGACAGAAGACAGAGACAGAAGACAGAGACAGAAGACAGAGACAGAAGACAGAAGAGAGAAGACAGAAGACAGAAGAGAGAGACAGAAGACAGAAGACAGAGACAGAAGACAGAAGACAGAAGAGAGAAGACAGAAGACAGAAGACAGAAGACAGAGACAGAAGACAGAGACAGAAGACAGAAGAGAGAAGACAGAAGACAGAAGACAGAGACAGAAGACAGAAGACAGAAGACAGAGACAGAAGACAGAGACAGAAGACAGAAGACAGAAGACAGAAGACAGAGACAGAAGACAGAGACAGAAGACAGAAGAGAGAAGACAGAAGACAGAGACAGAAGACAGAGACAGAAGACAGAAGACAGAGACAGAAGACAGAAGACATAGACAGAAGACAGAAGAGAGAAGACAGAAGACAGAGACAGAAGAGAGAAGACAATGGTGGAATGAACTACCCACTCCAGTTAGGACAGCCGAAACACGTCCAATCTTTCGCCGTCGACTAAAGACTCACTTCTTCAACCATTATCTGAATTAAAAAAAAAAAAAAAAAAAAAATCTAACCCTAACTAACCATACTGTCATGCACTTGTCCTAATAAACTAACCTACACTGTAGCACTCAACACTTTGATGAACATTGTTACTCAGCTGATAGAGTTGTGCTCTTCCTGATGGCTTGTCGTACAGAACTTGTAAGTCGCTTTGGATAAAAGCGTCAGCTAAATGACTAAATGTAAATGTAAATGTAAAGACAGAAGACAGAAGACAGAAGACAGAAGACAGAGACAGAAGACAGAGACAGAAGACAGAAGAGAGAAGACAGAAGAGAGAAGACAGAGACAGAAGACAGAAGACAGAAGACAGAAGACAGAGACAGAAGACAGAAGACAGAAGACAGAGACAGAAGACAGAAGACAGAAGACAGAAGAGAGAAGACAGAAGACAGAAGACAGAAGACAGAAGGTAGAGACAGAAGACAGAAGAGAGAAGACAGAGACCGAAGACAGAAGACAGAAGAGAGAAGACAGAAGACAGAAGACAGAAGACAGAGACACAAGACATAGACAGAAGACAGAAGACAGAAGACAGAGACAGAAGAGAGAAGACAGAAGACAGAAGACAGAAGACAGAAGACAGAAGACATAATACAGAGACAGAAGACAGAGACAGAAGAGAGAAGACAGAAGAGAGAAGACAGAAGACAGAGACAGAGACAGAAGACAGAAGACAGAGACAGAGACATAAGACAGAGACAGAAGACAGAAGACAGAGACAGAGACATAAGACAGAGACAGAAGACAGAAGACAGAAGACAGAAGAGAGAAGAGAGGAGAGAAGACAGAAGACATAAGCCAGAGACAGAAGACAGAATACAGAAGGTAGAGACAGAAGAGAGAAGACAGAAGACAGAAGACAGAAGACAGAAGACAGAGACAGAAGACAGAGACATAAGACAGAAGACATAAGACATAAGACATAAGACATAAGACAGAGACAGAAGACAGAAGGTAGAGACAGAAGACAGAGACAGAAGACAGAAGGTAGAGACAGAAGACAGAAGACAGAGACAGACAGACAGACAGACAGACAGACAGACAGACAGACAGACAGACAGACAGACAGACAGACAGACAGACAGACAGACAGACAGACAGACAGACAGACAGACAGACAGACAGACAGACAGACAGACAGACAGACAGACAGACAGTCCTACCTTGTAGACATCATGAAGACCGATGATACCATCAAACAGGGTGTAGAGATCATTCAACAGGTCAACGACCTACACACAAACACACATGAATCACATTTAGTATAGATAATTCAACAGTGTGCATGTGCATGTGTGTGATGATTTGATTTGATTTGATTTGATTTTTATTTAGTACATACAATTTATACAATAGTATAAAAACAAGGGGTACAAGGATAACATGTGAAAGTCTGTCGACTTGTTTCCAACATGGTCCCAAGAAAAATACAATAAATCACAAAGAAAGAGTTAAGAAGATAAAATAGATACAACAAGTAGATAAAATAGACAACACAATTTTCTGAAAGAGCCTCATTACAGCATGTCATGTTCCTGTTCTTTAAACTGCAACCTATTGTTGCAGATGTGGCTTCACACCCCTCTTGAAGACAGCAATAGTGGGGGAGTTTTGGATGGCCCTGGGCAGAGAGTTCCACAGCCGGCAGGCTGTAGACAGAAAACCATTCTGTGAATAGGAACCCTTTCTAGGCTCATAAACTGAGCGCTGTCCAGACCGTAACTGTCGTCCGTGGACCTGGCCACGCAGGACAATACGAGAGCATAAATATCTGGGGGCAGATCCATTTAACATTTTATACATATGTCCCAGTTTCAGAAAGGAGACCCTCTGCTCCACAGGGAGCCATCCCACCTCATTGAAGTGACATGGCTCAATATGGGTTCGAGGTGGCAGATTTAGGACCAATCGTATGGTCTTATTTTGGCTGGTTTGTAGCCTGTGTTTACTTTTCACTGTAACACCACTATACCAGTAAGTACATGCATAGTCATATTGGCTGAGGATCATGCAGTTGGCAAGCAGTTTCATAGTTTCCAGTGATAACAACCTCTTTTTTCTGTGCAAAAATTTCACCCTTGTGTTAACTTTTTTGATCACCTTCAGGGCCATTGTTTTCCCTGAGAGTGTTTGGTCGAGGTCTGCACCTAGGTATTTAACACAGTCTCTAGACTCCACACTGAAGCCATTACAGCTGATCTGAGGTCTGCACCTAGGTATTTAACACAGTCTCTAGACTCCACACTGAAGCCATTACAGCTGTGTGTATGTATGTGTCATGTGTGCCTATGCAAGAGTGTGTGTGACTGTGCCTTTGCCTGTACATGTGCGTGTGTGTGTGTGTGTTTGTGTTTATGTGTGTGTGTGCGTGTGTGCCTCTGCCTGTGTGTGTGTGTGTGCATGTGTTTGTTTGTGTGTGTGTGTGCGTGTGTGTGTAACCGGTCTTATTTGACATGCCCCGAGTGGGAGTTGAACCCCGGTCTCCCCGATATCGCAGACCACTAGACCAAGAGGTGAACTCACTTCTTGGTAATGGGTCTGGATGCGTCTAGCCTTTTTACAACGCATCCGCGTTTCCGGCGCTCTGATTGGCCAGGTCATGTGACATGTGCGCCCAATAGTGTGTTTGCCCATTTCCGCGTCGAACAGCCTGCAAACTACCTGGCGTTCTATCGCCATGCTCTAAGACAAACTCTAACCTTAACCAACTTCGAAAGAGCACCTAAGTATGGAAGCAAATGAGTGCCAGAAGTATTTGAATTTAATCAGACACCGCATTTATAGCATTGAAAATAATAACATGTATCTGAATTTGAAAACATGTATCTGAATTTTTTCAGACACCGCATTTTTGTATCTGAATTATTTCAGACACTGCATTTCCGTCACGCTCTAAGACAAATTCTAACCTTAACCACCTTCGAAGAGTGCCTAAGCTTAACCAGTGTAGAAACTTGCCGTCCCACGATTGGCGCTCATGTCACATGACCTGGCCAATCAGAGTGCAAAACGGGAACCCGGAAACGCGGATGCGTTGTAAAAAGGCTTCAAGCGGTCTGGATGCCTCTGGGGAGTGAGTTTACTTGCAGTACCGCTTAACGTCCACATCCACTTCACTACACTGTCCATCGTGACTGTGGATAGACACGCGGCACCTCCGTTACATGTGTGTGTGTGTGTGTGTGTGTGGTGTGTGTGTGTGCGTACCTCTATAGGCTCACTCAGAGCAGATATGGTGGTAAACCCCACGATGTCAGAGAAGTAGAGCGTGCAGTCGGAGAAATGCTCAGGTTCCACCTTCTTCCCTTTCTTCAGAGCCGCGGCCACAGACCTAATATCATATAGAGAGATCATAGAACACCATATAGAATATAACATCATATAGCATAACACAATATAGAATATAACATCATATAATATAGCATAACACCATATATAGAATATAACATCATATAGCATAACACAATATAGAATATAACATCATATAATATAGCATAACACCATATATAGAATATAACATCATATAGCATAACATAATATATAGAATATAACATCATATAGCATAACACAATATAGAATATAACATCATATAATATAGCATAACACCATATATAGAATATAACATCATATTGCATAACACAATATAGAATATAACATCATATAATAAAGCATAACACAATATAGAATATAACATCATATAGCATAACACAATATAGAATATAACATCATATAATAAAGCATAACACCATATATAGAATATAACATCATATAGCATAACACAATATAGAATATAACATCATATAGCATAACACAATATAGAATATAACATCATATAGCATAACACCATATACATAGAATATAACATCATATAATATAACATAATATATAGAATATAACATCATATAGCATTTTTGTAAATCAAATCAAATCAAATCAAATTTATTTATAGGGCCCGACAACACACGTTAATGTCCCCATGGGCCGTACAGGTCTTCTTTAAACAGGTCAAGAAGACAACATAACAATAAGTCAAGAACAGAACAAGAACACCATAGGGTCCAAACATTTTTTAGATGAATGCAAATAAATGAAAGAATGCAAGCACTCCCAGACATACCCCACGCGAAGGTAAGGAAAAACTCACTAAAACCTAACAATAGGGAAAAAAGCTCCACAGGCAGTGTGGAGGAGAGAAACCTTAGAAGGGCCGTTCAAGGGGGGATCTCCCTTCTTAGATGTTGGTGATAGTAGTGTTGCAGACGGACAGTTGGTAAGCATGCACTCATGTGTGTGGTGAAACACAGATGAGTGCATGCAATAGCAACTGTACATTTTGAAAAATTAAAGATAGAGCTAATAGCGATAGCAACTGAACATTTTGAAAGATTAAAGATAGAGTTGATAGCGGATCTATTTGAGGCACAGGGGCGGCGCAGAGAGGGTCACGTCCTCCCCGTCTTAGTCACGGGACATTCAACACTCCGGTCGTTGCTCAGGGACAGCCGGAGACAGGGAGATAGGGGGTAAATGAAATGAACACAAACAAAATAAATAACTAAACAAAATCAAAACATAACTCAAACAAAATAAATAACTAAACAAAAGCAAAACATAACTCAATCTACATGTTCAAAAAGGAGTAGGAATAAGTATACACTTATTTAATCCTACCCCTTTTCCACTACTCAAATGAGTGTACTAATTTAAAACATTTCAAAACAAATATATATATGCAAAACAAAAAAAAAACTATATATGTAATACATGAAAGAAATAAAATAAAAATGTAAACACCCGTGAATATCAAGTCCCTTCCTCATCCCTGTACCTCGTGAACATCATTTCCTTATAAATCAGTTTGAATTGTCTCATGTTTGGACATTGCTTTAGCACCACATTCAGACTGTTCCACAGTTTCACTCCACATATTGAGATGCAGTGTCTTCTCATGGTAGTGCGTACATTTAGAACTTTTAAATTGAGTTCTCCCCTCAGATTATAACCCCCCTCCCTATCAAAGAACAATTCTTGAATGTTTCCTGGAAGTACATGACCTTTTGCTTTATACATTAATCGTGCCGTTTTAAATTCCACAAGATCATTTAACTTTAATGTTTTTGACTTTAATAACACAATATAGAATATAACATCATATAATATAGCATAATATATAGAATATAACATCATATAGCATAACACAATATATATATAATATAACATCATATAATATAACACAATATATAGAATATGTAAGGGATAATGTATGGCTACGAGGTCATTGTCGCAAAATAATTGACCGACACAGAGTTTAAAATACCGAGGCGCCGCGCCGAGGTGTTTTAAACGTAGTGAAGGTCAATTATTTTGCGACAATGACCGAGTAGGCTATACATTATCCCGCTTATTACATGGCTAACTTACTAACAATATACCTAATTCATTTGACAAATCGCAGTTGTTCTGTGGCTCTGTCAGCCCAAATAAAGTGATTATTATTATCGCGGGCAGCCTCTGGCTCCGCTGTCAGTGCAGCGCTATACATTATCCCGCTTATTACATGGCTAACTTACTAACAATATACCTAATTCATTTGACAAATCGCAGTTGTTCTGTGGCTCTGTCAGCCCAAATAAAGTGATTATTATTATCGCGGGCAGCCTCTGTGTTCTGGCTCCGCTGTGTTCTGGGTCCGCTCGTCGCTCCGCCCCCTGTCATCGCCGGCACGGCAGTGTCTAATTGCACTGAAACAGTGTGTCAGTGGGCTTGATTGCGAACAGCTGCGCTCTGCGGTCATTATTGAAAAATCTGCGGTCATTATTGAAAAATAATGACTGCAGTCGGGGGGCTATTGACCAATCACAATCAAGCATTTCGGCGAATGTTAAAACGCCATGTAATAAGATGTTTTATTACATGGCGTTTTCACATTCGCCGAAATGCTTGCTTGTGATTGGTCAATAGCCCCCCGACTGCGGTCATTATTTTTCAATAATGACCGCAGATTTTTCAATAATGACCGCAGAGCGCAGCTGTTCGCAATCAAGCCCACTGACACACTGTTTCAGCTGCTCAGCATATGCACAGCTGTAATAAGCGGGGAGCAATCAAGCATTTAGATTGCAGTCATGAAAGCTGCTCAGTTTAGTGAAGCCAACATAGCAATCTGGTTAGAGGTGGTGGAGAGGATAAAGGTTAGCATATGAATTTGTAATTCCTGGTGTTAAACGGAATAATGGATGGATTGTCCAAGAGGGGGTCCTGAGGGGGGGGGGGGGGGGAGAGCAAGCAAGAGCATAGGTATTGTATTGTATTTATTATGAGTACATCTTTTAATCTGCATTTATTTTGATTTAAGTACTGGACTGTCATTATTGTTATTATTGTGTCAATCATAGTCCTGTGATTTATTGTGGATTTCCATTGTTTATGTATTGTGTGTCTGGTTTTATGTAAAAAAAAGGGGAAAATAAAAAACATTTGTTCAAAAAAAAAATGAAAGCTGCTCAGCATATGCACAGCTGCATTCAGTCATCAGTGCAAGCTGCCGGCGATGACAGCGGGAGCGACAGAACAGAACTGCGTCTGCATTTGATCTCGTAAAATGAATTAGGTATATTGTTAGTAAGTTAGCCATGTAATAAGCGGGATAATGTATAGCCTATACTCGGTCATTGTAGCAAAATAATTGACCTTCACTGACGTTTAAAACACCTCGGCAAGGCGCCTCAGTATTTTAAACTCTGTGTCGGTCAATTATTTTGCGACAATGACCTCGTAGCTATACATTATCCCTTACATATAATATAGCATAACACAATATATAGAATATAACATAATATAATATAGCATAACACAATATAGAATATAACATCATATAATATGGCATAACACCATATATAGACTATAACATCATATAATATAGCATAACACAATATATATAATATATAACATCATATAATATAGCATAATATATAGAATATAACATCATATAGCATAACACAATATATAGAATATAACATCATATAATATAACACAATATATAGAATATAACATCATATAATATAGCATAACACAATATATAGAATATAACATAATATAATATAGCATAACACAATATATATAATAAAACATCATATAATATAGCATAATATATAGAATATAACATCATATAATATAGCATAACACAACATATATAATATCATATAGCATAACACAATATATAGAATATAACATAATATAATATACCATAACACAATATATAGAATATAATATAGCACAACACCATATAGAATATAACATCATATAATATAGCATAACACAATATAGAGACTATAATGCTTCAAAGCTGCTGCTACAGACCTGACAAAAATAAGCTTGGCACCCACTTAACACATAAAGTAACAGTAAAGTGCAGTTTAGTAATATACAATGTACAGGTGATTAAACTGGATAGCAATAGCACTAATCAGATTAGATCAGACTAACACAATTATAACCCGAATATAACCCTAGCCCTGATACTGTATATACCGTATATATATATTTATATATATATAAACATATAAAAGGATTATATGCAGGTATGTACACACAGATGTGGATATATATATACACATATATATATATATATATATATATATATATATATATATATATATATATATATATATATATATATATATATATATATATATATATATATATATATATATATCCACATCTGTGTGTACATACCTGCATATAATCCTTTTTACATAACTGTAGATCAGGGGCGTATCTAGACCCAGCACTTCAGTAGGGCACTGAAGGGCACCAAAAACTAAAAAACGTTGGCCGGTTTTGGCCGGTTTGTGGGCGAAAATGGGTGGATTTTGTAACTATTTTTTTTTAACTTTATTTCGGTTTTAGGGTTAGGTTAGGGTTATGTTATTTAATTATTTTGGGGAGCCAGCCCCCCAAACTCCTGAAATGCATAGACATCTATGAAATAAATAAAACAATCTGACATTTATATTAAAAAGAGCTAGCCACCCAAACCCCTAAAATACATAGAAATCTATGCATTTTGGAACAGTTACTATATATATAGTCAAGAAAGCATTTAGTCATACTTAAAGTTTAAAGTGCTTTACTTGCATTGAACATTGCATTGAACATTGAGGAGACATCATTAGAAAGCACAATGTATGTTTCCATAGTTACGCAGATGACACACAATTGTACATCTCCGCTGAACCAAATTATCACACAGCTATAAACTCCATTTCCGCCTGTCTCTTAGCAATAAACAAATGGATGACGAACAACTTCCTAAAATTAAATGAGGGCAAAACTGAAATCCTACTAGTCGGTCCTATAACAAAAAGAGAAATGTTACAGAGCAATATGGGGCAACTTACTCCTTGGATCAAACCCGAAGTTACAAGTAAGTAACCTAAACTGGCTTCTGGTAACATTTAGAATTGATTTCAAGGTCCTCCTCCTTATACAAAGTATAAACATTGCGATCATCTACTACTGGTCTATTGAAGGTTCCAAGCCACAGTCTAAAGAAAATCAGGGATGCAGCCTTTGCTAACTATGCACCAAAGTTATGGAACACACTACCTATGGACATTAGGGAAGCTAGATCTCTTAATATTTTCAGAAATAAGCTAAAAACGTACCTCTTCACCATAGCCTTCTAATACACCCCGCTGTTGATTGTACTGTAGCACTATTTTACGCCATTCTATTGCATAATTTTACTATCTATTCTACTATTCTATTATTGCACTGTATTATTGGTGTGCAAACCAGTCAACTTACAAAAAAGAGCCTGTTGGAGGATTTCAACAAGATAAATGCAGTGTAAAATATTTCACTATAATATTTCAAAGCGAAGTAAAAAATATTATAATAATTATTTGATCATGTTAAATGATCATTTGATCATGTTAAAAAAGGGAAAATAAAAAACATTTGTTAAAAAAAAATATATATATATATATTTTTTTTATCAGTGGGGCACAGATGATCATCAGTAGGGCACGTGCCCTACTGATAGTGGTCTAAATACGCCGATGCTGTAGATACTATATCTATATCTGTAAATATCCCTTACCTACTCTTTATTAGTTAAGCTGCTGGCCAGTATGACTTACTATTAGGGTAACATTTACTTACTTGGGCAGTAGTTAAGTTAGGGTAACGTTTACTTACTTGGGCAGTAGTTAAGTTAGGGTAACATTTACTTACTTGGGCAGTAGTTAAGTTAGGGTAACATTTACTTACTTGGGCAGTAGTTAAGTTAGGGTAACATTTACTTACTTGGGCAGTAGTTAAGTTAGGGTAACATTTACTTACTTGGGCAGTAGTTAAGTTAGGGTAACGTTTACTTACTTGGGCAGTAGTTAAGTTAGGGTAACATTTACTTGGGCAGTAGTTAAGTTATGGTAACATTTACTTACTTGGACAGTAGTTAAGTTAGGGTAACGTTGATTTACTTGGGCAGTAGTTAAGTTAGGGTAACATTTACTTACTTGGACAGTAGTTAAGTTAGGGTAACGTTTACTTGGGCAGTAGTTAAGTTAGGGTAACGTTTACTTACTTGGGCAGTAGTTAAGTTAGGGTAACATTTACTTACTTGGGCAGTAGTTAAGTTAGGGTAACATTTACTTACTTGGGCAGTAGTTAAGTTAGGGTAACATTTACTTACTTGGGCAGTAGTTAAGTTAGGGTAACATTTACTTACTTGGGCAGTAGTTAAGTTAGGGTAACGTTTACTTACTTGGGCAGTAGTTAAGTTAGGGTAACATTTACTTGGGCAGTAGTTAAGTTATGGTAACATTTACTTACTTGGACAGTAGTTAAGTTAGGGTAACGTTGATTTACTTGGGCAGTAGTTAAGTTAGGGTAACATTTACTTACTTGGACAGTAGTTAAGTTAGGGTAACGTTTACTTGGGCAGTAGTTAAGTTAGGGTAACATTTACTTACTTGGGCATTAGTTAAGTTAGGGTAACATTTACTTACTTGGGCAGTAGTTAAGTTAGGGTAACGTTTACTTGGGCAGTAGTTAAGTTAGGGTAACATTTACTTACTTGGGCAGTAGTTAAGTTAGGGTAACGTTTACTTACTTGGGCAGTAGTTAAGTTAGGGTAACATTTACTTACTTGGGCAGTAGTTAAGTTAAAGTAACATTTACTTACTTGGGCAGTAGTTAAGTTAGGGTAATGTTTACTTACTTGGGCAGTAGTTAAGTTAAAGTAACATTTACTTACTTGGGCAGTAGTTAAGTTAGGGTAACATTTACTTACTTGGGCAGTAGTTAAGTTAGGGTAACGTTTACTTACTTGGGCAGTAGTTAAGTTAGGGTAACATTTACTTACTTGGGCAGTAGTTAAGTTAGGGTAATGTTTACTTACTTGGGCAGTAGTTAAGTTAGGGTAACGTTTACTTACTTGGGCAGTAGTTAAGTTAGGGTAACGTTTACTTGGGCAGTAGTTAAGTTAGGGTAACATTTACTTACTTGGGCAGCAGTTCTGTATCGTATGGCTCCGCTTGGCGTCACTACTGCACTGTACCTCGCTCGTGCACGCGCACTGAATAAAAAATTCCACAATGTACCTTTACATCCCAACATCCGTATGGCCACACCCCTATCAGCTTACCTACATAAGCAGGGGTGGGGCCACATACTCGCCTCCTTCTTCGCTTTCACCACAAGGAAGTGCCTTCGGTAGATCCCCACTTGACGAGGTTGTTAGTAGAAGAAAGTTGGAAAACAAGAGATACGTTGACATCATATCTTTATTTTCTCTCTCACTATTTTCGAGAAAATACGGCGATATTGTCTTCGTTACTGGAGTGTCTGGAAGATGATGATCATTCTACACCTCCACCGGTTTTTTCGTATTAGGAGTTCACGCCGCTGACATGCCTCCCAACTACAACCCTCCTTGCTGCAGCTGGATGGGGTAAGACCCTCCAGCAACACAGCTGGACTGTAGGACGCACCGACTGTTGTGAGAAGCGGTGGGTTCCAGGTTTGGTGAGTAATGTTTGCTTGCGAGCACCACTTGTCTGTTAGTGCTATGGGGGCTAGCTGACAATGTTTACGAAAACCGGCCCCAGATTAGGGTCCTTTGTTCAGCCTTTTAGGCGACGGCGGAGGATCTTGGTTTGAAGCCCATTATAGTCAACTAGTGGGCCACGACCAGTAACTGGTGATCCCAGGATTCTCTGGACGAGTGGATGCTTCTCTGTCACCGTGTAGGCCCCATCTTTCATATACAAATGAGAGTATACGCTAACGAGGAAATGTGGGCATGGATGTTCGTTATCGGGAGATCCATGTTCAAGTCGGCTACAGCCCAGATGGGACTTGTGCTGGCTCCACCGGATGTCTGGTAAAATCACCGTTGTAAACTGTGTTGACATCTCTTTTTCTCTTCTCTCTTAAAAGGTGAGGAGGGTTTCAGAACGGCGGCCTGTCTGAAGTGTGGCTTGTTATATCGTTTGTGTACAAGTTCGGGTGGTAGCTGCTTAGCAGATAGCTGCTTAGCTTGCGTGCTAGTTGTGGCCTACTGTGTTAGCCAGTCAGCTGTTAGCTGCGGTGTTAGCTCGCTGTGTTTACCAGGCTAGTACACGTTAGCTTGCTGCTATCAGCCGAACGGCTGTTAGCTTAATGCTACACTGTTGAACGTTTTCTGTGACTATAACATGCCTTAAACACTCTGACTACGACGTCATCTTTGACAGAGGATGTTAGTCGAACCTACCCGGAGCCGGCCGGCGAGGACTGCGTCAACAAGGAGAACCGTAGCGGCGGGATGGAGCAGCGACGCTGCCCGTGTCGTCAAACACAGGATGCTGTGTTTACTATCGGTGCCCTGTTAGAGACTGCAGTTCGCTTGATCTGCGCTCTCGGTAGGAAGGTCCTGACCAGACCTTAAAACGCGTCTTCTTCCTTCCCTTCTAAATGTTTTGTAAATAACGATGTTTTCCAAAACGAGTGTTGCTGCACTACATTTAGGATACGACGCGAGTTGTGTGTGAATTGTCTTGTCACTGGTATTAGCTTCTCCATGCAAATCGGGTTGTTTGTTACAGATGTAAAAATGATCTGGTTTGTTGTGTTGAGAAACATCATGTGTGTTCATGTACCGTGTACTCACAACTAAGGGGGTTAAACTAACCTATAAAGCTATGCTTAGTGACATATGAGTGAAGAATGAATTCTTTTCTCAGCCTGTAATGACAATGAACAGTGTGTTCACATATTAACAGGTTTACCTGTTCAACTGGCTGTATTAAGGGTAAGATAGGAGGGGCGTTCCCCCCGGTTCCCTGGGGACTTCCTCACCCTCCTCTCAGACATGTTGTTTACAATATATTGTGTCACTGTGTGGTGGGATACGATGTAACCCTTGGCTTGATTGCTGGGGTTGTGCTAAAACTGCTTGAGGAACTGTATTTTCCTAAAAGAAAAGATTGTTTGGTCACTTTTCGTGTGTGCTTAGCAAGGCCTGTGGCCGATACTAATCGAGAATTGTGTATTCTCTCATTATGAAAAACGGCGTTCCTCTGTAGAGTGTATTGCCGTTTTTTGTGGTGGTAAAGGGTTGTGTGTATCTTGTGATCTACAACTGGGTTGGGTTGGCCACAGAAGCACATGTGTAAGTCTGGTACCGGGGCTCTTAAGGGGGCCCTCTCTATTCTGTGTTTTTTCCTTAGTAAAAATCAGATAGCAGGTTAGCACATGAGCTGTGTGAAGCTGTTAGACGCTTCATGTAGCTGACTATGACTGTGTCATACTCTTTTTTGTCGTTACATCGTATCATGGGTGTGGGGTCGTAAAGGGGTGAACTGGTAATCCTTTCCTCCCCTTCTTTGATGGGCAGGGGTTAAGACCTCCTGTCCTTCAAGGTTCCTGTCACGTTGCTGTTCGGCACGTTACAGGGTAAGAGGGGGGGGGGAGTTTCCTGGTCCCACGCCCTGGAATATTGGGCGTGTGCACCGCAGAAATTCCCCCACCACAGAGTACGTCACTGTGCGCGTCTCTGTTGGTAAGACTTCCGTGAGCTGTTCAGGTCCATATGATGGATCTGTTTCAGGGAGGGGTCAGGGCTCCTCCTCACGAAGCTCCTACTCAGGCCTTCTGTGAGTTAGGACTCTCCTTCCATGTGAGGGAGCCTCCTCAGAGTGCAGAGCCTCCTCCTCAGATTGTCAAGGTGAGTAGAACTCCAAAAAGGAGTCCTGCTCTATTGTGTGTGTATTCGATTCAATTCGATTATTGAGTGTGTATGGGTTCAGTGCCTCCTCCTCGGAGAGCCCTAAACCAAAATTTTACATGGCTCAATGTTGCAATATATTCTTCTCAATCTATACAGCTCGTGTGGGAAGTCTCTCTGGGGATTTCCGTCTCCTCCCTATGGGAGGGTGGTGGGATGTAAAAATGTACAACATTTTTACCCTCAGCCTGCGTCACAAGGGATTCATGTCAGTCTGTGTTCTTTCTTTTTTGGATAAAAAGAGGAAGGTACATGAAGCACGACGGCTCCGTGTCGTTCTCCGAGGCGACTTGGAGGAACAATGTTTGGTGTCTGGCTAGACTATCCATTGATGTGTTTGGGTCTCGACGCATACATAGTGCTGGCTCGGTGTGTTTCTGTTACAGGATCACACAGGGGCTAAGTGCGCCTTGGTTGCTTGTTAAAACAGCGTTTTTATAGGGCAACTGGGATGGAGTTTTGTCTCTTCCGAGCGCCAGTTTACTAGGTTGTCTCGATGAATTCTCGTTCATATCTGGGGGATGTTAATGGAATAGATCTGAACATAGGTAGAGGGGTCTCACGCCCTTGGGGTGGGCCACTGAGCACGGTCTAAATGGCGACCGTCTGGGTGGCGCCCTCTTTTCATGTTTTAGATCGACACGCATACCTACCCACTCTCCTGGAGTGGGCATGTCGGCGTGATTAGGACGCGGGACTGGTCTGGTCACGCTGGTCCAGGTCAGTTAACCCGTTGTCCGCCGGGGATGCAGATCTGCTGTTCTGGTACCCTGAGGGACTTGTGCTTTTTTCGGGGGGGAAAATGCCAGGTCGGTCCGGGTGTCACAGGGTTAGGCGCTATGGAGACCCTTGTTGGGTACATATTGTACTCTGCACTGTCGTAATGGCTTACGGCCATGCCAACCTGTACACGCCCAATCTCGTCAGATCTCGGCTGCTACGCAGGTTCGGTCCTGGTTAGTACTTGGTTGGGAGACCGCCTGGGAATAACAAGGGCGGTGTGCTTGGGGTTGGTTCTCCATTCCTTTCGCTCCTCTCTCATGCGTGGCGTGGAGGTGGCTGTTGGGGTGGTCTTGGACCTCCTCTGGTAACTCTGTGCTTCCCGTGCCGCCGGGCCCGGTCCGAAGTAATGTTCGTTGACCCGTAGGCCTGGAATAACCCTTTTTTGAAAAACTGCAACACTTGTACTGCGGTATGATACCCGCAGGTGTGTTTTGGAGTTTTTCCTGAGGGGTTATAGGAACAACCACCGCATAGGGTAACGACATGGTGGTTGGTTCCCTGGTGTGTTGGAGCAGTGTCAACTCCCGGGTTGTCCGGTTGAGTGTGCCCCTGCACGTTCATGACGTCTGCCAATCATGTCAGCCTTCTCTGCCTCAACCCCTCTGGGTGGGGGTTTTTAAAGGAGGCTTTGTCATGGTGATCAACAACGCCAGCATACGCCCCTTCCGCCGGTGCGGCTGTTTTCAGCTGACTCCTTTGGCGCCTGTCTCATCCGCAGTGCTCCAGGCTCGGGTTACAGCCTGTTGCCTGGTTTCCCCGGTGCGCTGCCTGTTGGTTGACCTTTTTTGTGTGCTTACGGCCATGCTGACTGCCTGTTCTGCAGGGTCAGTATGCCAGGCGGTGTGCTATTGGGGGGAAAGGGCCCGCTCTTGGAGGGGCCTGATCCGAATACGCTGGCGATGTGGGGGGCGGTGTCACTAAGTGCCCACCTGGTGGGGTCTTGATGCTGGCATCATGGACTTCTCCGGGCCCCCATTCCAGGGGGTCCAGTTCCTTTGGTGGGTCTGGGCCTTCCTTCGCGCTCCGCTGCTACGGCCTTGCCACGGGGTTGGGTTTGCCCTTGACCCCGTGATTCTGGGGGCAGTAACGAGGTTGTTCCTTCCGTTCGTTCCCGGGTGGCATGCGGGTTGTGCGTGTGTGTAGTCGTGGGGTCAAGCCACGGTCTGCTCACCCTGTGCGTTGAGTTGCTTGAGTGCCTCTTCGCACGGTCGGATCCGTCGCCCTCCCGTGATCCTCCAATAGGGGGGGTGCCCTCCATTAGGGGGGGTCGGGGGGGCTCGGTCCTCCCTGATCTGATGGTTGTGGGGGGCCTCAGCGGGGTACATTTGTCGGCCGATGGCTCTCGCTCGGCCTCCCTTGTGCAGTAGTGACGCCGAGCAGAACCGACTATGATACAGAACGTTAGGTTATGACTATAACCAAGTTCTGTTAATAGTGGTGACGCTCGGCGGGATTAAAGGTACATTGTGGTCTTTATTCAGTGCGCGTGCACGTGTGCGAGGACAGTGCATGAGTGACGCCGAGCGTCACCACTATTAACAGAACTTGGTTATAGTCATAACCTAACGTAAATGTTACCCTAACTTAACTGCTGCCCAAGTAAGTAAATGTTACCCTAATTTAACTGCTGCCCAAGTAAGTAAATGTTACCCTAACTTAACTACTGCCCAAGTAAATGTTACCCTAACTTAACTACTGCCCAAGTAAACGTTACCCTAACTTAACTACTGCCCAAGTAAGAAAAAAACATTACCCTAACTTAACTACTGCCCAAGTAAATGTTACCCTAACTTAACTGCTGCCCAAGTAAGTAAATGTTACCCTAACTTAACTACTGCCCAAGTAAGTAAATGTTACCCTAACTTAACTACTGCCCAAGTAAATGTTACCCTAACTTAACGTTAGGTTATGGCTATAACCAAGTTCTGTGAGTATTGGTGACGCTCGGCGTCACTACTGCACTGTACCTCGCTCGTGCACGCGCACTGAATAAAAAATTCCACAATGTACCTTTACATCCCAACATCCGTCTGGCCACACCCCTATCAGCTTACCTACATAAGCAGGGGTGGGGCCACATACTCGCCTCCTTCCCAAGCTTTCACCACAAGGTGAGATCAAGGGCCGCAGTGGCGTCTGACGCCGAGCGTCACCAATACTCACAGAACTTGGTTATAGCCATAACCTAATGTTCTGTATCGTATGGTTAACCCAGGCCTACGGGTCGACGAAACATTACTTCGGACCGGGCCCGGCGATACGGGAAGCACAGGGTCACCAGAGGAGGTCAAAGACCACCCCAACAGGCCCCTCTTCGCCATGCGTGAGAGAGGAGCGAAAAAGAATGGAGAACCAGCCCCAAGCACACCGTACTTGGTATTCCCAGGCGGTCTCCCAACCAAGTACTAACCAGGACCAACCTGTGTAGCGGCCGAGATCTGACGAGATCGAGCGTGTACAGGTTGGCATGGCCGTAAGCGCTTAACCCTGTGACACCCGGAGCGACCTGGCATTTTTCCCCCTGAAAAAAGCCCAAGTCCCACAGGGTACCAGAACAGCAGATCTGCATCCCCGGCGGACAACGGGTTCAACTGATCCGGACCAGCGTGACCAGAACCAGTCCCGTGCCCTAACCACGCCGACATGCCTACTCCAGGAGAAGGGGCAGATATGCGTGTTGATCTTAAACATGAAAAGAAGGCGCCACCCAGACGTTCGGGGCGAACCGCGCCCGGTGGCCCACCCCCAGGGCGTGAGACCCCTCTACATATGTTCAGATCCATTCCGTCATCATCCCCCAGATATGAACGAGAATCCGTTGACAACCAAAACAGGTCGTCGGAAGAGGAAAAACCTCCATCCCAGTTGCTTTATAAAAACGCCGTTTTAACCCCAAGCAACCAAGGCGTGCAAGTCAGTCGCCTGATTACAGAACACCCCGAGCTAGCACTATGCGTGCGTCGGGACACAACCACATCAATGAACAGGCTATTTAGACCCGTCATTGAATCCCCAAGGCGCCCAGGGGAACGACAAGAGGGGTGTGATACTTCCTAACTCCAACTCTTTTTAAAAGAAAAGAAGGAAGCACCAACAGTATGTATCCCAGTCTACACGGCCGGGGGTAATTTTTTTTTACATTTTTACATTCCACCACCCTCCCATAGAGAGGAGACGGAAATCCCCAGAGAGACTTCCCACGCGAGCTGTACAGATTGAAAATAATATATTGCACCTTGAGCCATGTAAAAGTTTGGTTTTAGGGCTCTCCGGGGAGGAGGCACTGAACCCATACACACTCAATAATCGAATTGAATCGAATACACACACAATAGAGTAGGACTCCTTCTTGAGGTTCCACTCACCTTATCAATCTGAGGAGGAGGCTCTGTACTCTGAGGAGGCTCCCTCACATGGAAGGAGAGTCCCAACTCACAGAAGGCCCGAATAGGAGCTTCGTGAGGAGGAGCCCTGACCACCCCCCGTTTTAAACAGATCCATCATATGGACCTGAACAGCACACGGAAGTCCTACCAACAGAGACGCGCACGCTGACGTACTCTATGGCGGGGGGATTTCTGCGGTGCACACGCCCAATATTCCAGGGCGTGGGACCAGGAAACTCCCCCCCCCCCTACCCTGTAACGTGCCGAAACGCAACGTGACAGGAACCTTGAAGGCCAGGTGGGTTTACCCCTGACCAACAGAAAAAAGGGGGAGGAAAGGTTACCAGTTCACCCCTTTACGACCCCACACCATGATACGATGTAATGACAAAAAGAGAGTATGACACAGTCATAGTCAGCTCCATGAAGCGTCTAACAGCTTCACACAGCGCATGTGCTAACCTGCTATCTGATTTTTACTAAGGAAAAAACACAGAATAGAGAGGGCTCTCCAAGAGCCCCGGTACCAAACTTACACATGTGCTTCTGTGGCCAGCCCAACCCAGTTGTAGGTCACATGACACACACAACCCATCATCACCTACAAAAAATGGCAAAAACACTCTACAGAGGAACGTCGTTTTTCATAATGAGAGAATACATAATTCTCGATTAGTATCGGCCACAGGCCTTGCTAAGCACACACGAAAAGCGACCAAACAGTCTTTTCTTTTAGGAAAATAAAGTTTCTCAAGCTGTTTTAGCACAACCTCAGCAATCAAGCTAAGGGTTACATCGTATCCCTACCACACAGTGACACAATGTAGTGTAACAACATGTCTGAGAGGAGGATGAAGAAGTCCCCAGGGAACCGGGGGGAAAAACACAACCCTCCTACTTTACCCTTAATACGGCCAGTTGAACAGGTAAACCTGTTAATATGTGAACACACTGTTCATTGTCATTACAGGCTGAGAAAAGAATCATTCTTTACTCATATGTCACTAAGCATAGCTTTATAGGTTAGTTTAACCCCCTTAGTTGTGAGTACACAGTACATAAACACACATGATGTTTCTCAACACAACAAACCAGATCATTTTCACATCTGTAACAAACAACCCGATTTGCATGGAGAAGCTAAATACCAGTGACAAGACAATTCACACATAACTCGCATCGTATCCTAAATGTAGTGCAGCAACACTCGTTTTGGAAAACATCGTTATTTACAAAACATTTAGAAGGGAAAGCAAGAAGACGTGCTCAAGGTCTGGTCAGACCTTGCCTACCTTGAGCGCAGATCAAACGAAACTGCAGCCTCTAACAAGGCAACGTAGTAAACACAGCCGTTCTGTGTTGTCGACCTGGGCAGCATCGCCGCTCCATCCCGTCGCTACGGTACCCCTTGTTGACGCAGTCCTTGCCGTCCTGGCTCAGGGCAGGTTCGACGAACATCCTCTGTCAAAGATGACGTCGTAGTCAAGAGTGTTTAAAACATGTTATAATCAAAGCACGTTCAACAGTGTAGCATTAAGCTTACGGCCGCTCTAACCGTCGGGCGCTACCGCCCCTGCCCGCGAGACGCCGAGCGAACGGCGCACGCGACCAGAGGGGAGACTTCGAATCCCCCCCGCCTCTCCCCGTGAGGGAGAGGGGAGTTGGGAACTGCGGCGGCGCGCGAGTGGCCGGAGCCACTCCACGCTGGGCCTCGGCCGATAGCAGCAAGCTAACGTTTCCTAGCCTAGCCTAGGCAGGCCACGACTAGCACGCAAGCTAACGTTTTCTAGCCTAGTGATCACAACAGGCTAGCGCCGCAGCTAACAGCTGACTGGCTAACAGTAGGCCACCACTAGCACGTAAGCTAAGCAGCTATCACCTGAACTCGTACACAATGATATAACAATCACTCAGACAGGCCGCCGTTCTGAAACCCTCCTCACTGTTTAAGAGAGAAGAGAAACGAAATGTTAACACAGTTTTACAACGGTGATTTTACCAACACCCGGCGGGGCCAGCACAATTCCCATGGGATGTAGCTGACTTGAACACAGATCTTCCGCTAACGAACATCCATGCCCATATTTCCTCATGAGGGAATACTCTCATTTGTATATGACAGAAGGGGCCTCACGGTGACAGAGAAAACATCCACTCATCCAGAAAACACAGGGATCACCAGTGTTATTGGTCGTGGCCCACTAGTTAATTATAATGGGCTTCAGACCAAGGTCTTCCGCCGTCGCCTAAGAGGCTGAACAAAAGACCCTAGTCTGGGGCCGGTTTTCATAAACATTGTCAACTAGCCCCCATAGCACTAACAGACAAGTGGAGCTTGCCAGCAAAAACATAACTCACCAAACCTGGAACCCACCGCTTCTCACAACAGCGGCGCGTCCTACAGTCCAGCTGTGCCTTTACCGCAACCAGCACACAGCAAGGATTGCAGTTGGAAAGCATGTAGCGGCGCGAACTCCCAATACGAAAACCGGTGGAGGATTTTTAGAATGATCATCATCTTCCAGACACTCCAGTACGAAGACAATATCACCGTATTTTCTCGAATATAGTGAGAGAGAAAATAAAGATATGATGTCAACGCATCGCTTGTTTTCCAACTCTTCTCTACCATTACATCACGTCAAGTGGGGATCTACCGAGGCACTTCCTTGTGGTGAAAGCGAGAAAGGAGGAGAGCAGGTGACCACACACCTGCTTATGTAGGTGAGCTGATAGGGGTGTGGTCAGACAAATATTGGGATTAAAGGTACATTGTGGTCTTTATTCAGTGCGCGTGCACGTGTGCGAGGACAGTGCATGAGTGACGCCGAGTGGAACCGACTATGATACAGAACTTACTTGGGCAGTAGTTAAGTTAGGGTAACATTGACTTACTTGGGCAGTAGTTAAGTTAGGGTAACGTTGACTTACTTGGGCAGCAGTTAAGTTAGGGTAACATTTACTTACTTGGGCAGCAGTTAAGTTAGGGTAACGTTGACTTACTTGGGCAGTAGTTAAGTTAGGGTAACATTGACTTACTTGGGCAGCAGTTAAGTTAGGGTAACATTTACTTACTTGGGCAGCAGTTAAATTAGGGTAACATTGACTTACTTGGGCAGCAGTTAAGTTAGGGTATCATTTACTTACTTGGGCAGCAGTTAAGTTAGGGTAACGTTTACTTGGGCAGTAGTTAAGTTAGGGTAATGTTTACTTACTTGGGCAGTAGTTGAGTTAGGGTAACATTTACTTACTTTAGCAGTAGTTAAGTTAGGGTAACGTTTACTTACTTGGACAGTAGTTAAGTTAGGGTAACGTTTACTTGGGCAGTAGTTAAGTTAGGGTAACGTTTACTTACTTGGACAGTAGTTAAGTTAGGGTAACGTTTATTTGGGCAGCAGTTAAGTTAGGGTAATGTTTACTTACTTGGGCAGTAGTTAAGTTAGGGTAATGTTTACTTACTTGGACAGTAGTTAAGTTAGGGTAACATTTACTTGGGCAGTAGTTAAGTTAGGGTAACATTTACTTACTTGGGCAGTAGTTAAGTTAGGGTAACATTGACTTACTTGGGCAGCAGTTAAGTTAGGGTAACATTTACTTACTTGGGCAGTAGTTAAGTTAGGGTAACATTGACTTACTTGGGCAGTAGTTAAGTTAGGGTAACGTTTACTTACTTGGGCAGTAGTTAAGTTAGAGTAACATTGATTTACTTGGGCAGTAGTTAAGTTAGGGTAACATTTACTTACTTGGGCAGTAGTTAAGTTAGGGTAACGTTTACTTACTTGGGCAGTAGTTAAGTTAGGGTAACATTTACTTACTTGGGCAGCAGTTAAGTTAGGGTAACGTTTACTTACTTGGGCAGTAGTTAAGTTAGGGTAACATTTACTTACTTGGGCAGCAGTTAAGTTAGGGTAACATTTACTTACTTGGGCAGTAGTTAAGTTAGGGTAACATTTACTTACTTGGGCAGTAGTTAAGTTAGGGTAACATTTACTTACTTGGGCAGTAGTTGAGTTAGGGTAACGTTTACTTACTTGGGCAGTAGTTAAGTTAGGGTAACGTTTACTTGGGCAGTAGTTAAGTTAGGGTAACATTTACTTACTTTAGCAGTAGTTAAGTTAGGGTAACATTTACTTACTTGGGCAGTAGTTAAGTTAAGGTAACATTTACTTGGGCAGTAGTTAAGTTAGGGTAACGTTTACTTACTTGGGCAGTAGTTAAGTTAGGGTAACATTTACTTGGGCAGTAGTTAAGTTAGGGGAACATTTACTTACTTGGGCAGCAGTTAAGTTAGGGTAACGTTTACTTGGGCAGCAGTTAAGTTAGGGTAATGTTTACTTACTTGGGCAGCAGTTAAGTTAGGGTAACGTTTACTTACTTAGGCAGTAGTTAAGTTAGGGTAACGTTTACTTGGGCAGTAGTTAAGTTAGGGTAACGTTTACTTACTTGGGCAGTAGTTAAGTTAGGGTAACGTTTACTTACTTGGGCAGTAGTTAAGTTAGGGTAACATTTATTTGGGCAGTAGTTAAGTTAGGGTAACATTTACTTACTTGGGCAGCAGTTAAGTTAGGGTAACGTTTACTTACTTGGGCAGTAGTTAAGTTAGGGTAACATTTATTTGGGCACTAGTTAAGTTAGGGTAACGTTTACTTACTCGGGCAGCAGTTAAGTTAGGGTAACGTTTACTTACTCTGGCAGCAGTTAAGTTAGGGTAACGTTTACTTACTTGGGCAGCAGTTAAGTTAGGGTAACGTTTACTTACTTGGGCAGCAGTTAAGTTAGGGTAACGTTTACTTACTTGGGCAGCAGTTAAGTTAGGGTAACGTTTACTTACTCGGGCAGCAGTTAAGTTAGGGTAACGTTTACTTACTTGGGCAGCAGTTAAGTTAGCGTAACGTTTACTTACTTGGGCAGCAGTTGACTAATCAGTCTATCTGTTTTGCTTCTCTCGAGCTCCAGCTCGTCGGTTCTCTCTCGGATCAGATCCTCCAGGTTGGTGCTGTATTGCTCCAGCATCCTCAGCATGGAGTCAATGATGTTCGCTCTCTTCCCTTTGTTTATCCCCCTGAACTACAGCCAGACAACAGACAGAACAGACACACAGAACAGCATGGAGTCAATGGTGTTCGCTCTTCCCTTTGTTTATCCGCCTGAACGACAGACGGACGGATGGACAGACTGAACAGAACAGACAGAACAGAACAGAACAGAACAGAACAGAACAGAACAGAGTTGTGCAAGTGTGTGTTAGCTGTTTGAAGACGCTCTGGAAGGTGGGTCTCTTGGCAGGGTTAGCGTTAAGATAAGATAAGATATTCCTTTATTGATCCCCTTGGGGAAATTCAGGCATCATAGCAGCATGGGGGGGGGGGGGAGTGGAGGGGGGGGTACAGGTAGTAAACAACACAGTGTACAGGTAGTAAGGTTAGACAGTATGGAAGGTGTTACCTGTTTGAAGATGTTATGGAAGGTGGGTCTCTTGGCAGGGTTAGCATTAAGGTTAGACAGTATGGAAGGTGTTACCTGTTTGAAGACGCCCTTGAAGGTGGGTCTCTTGGCAGGGTTAGCGTTAAGGTTAGACAGTATGGAAGGTGTTACCTGTTTGAAGACGCTCTTGAAGGTGGGTCTCTTGGCAGGGTTAGCGTTAAGGTTAGACAGTATGGAAGGTGTTACCTGTTTGAAGACGCTCTTGAAGGTGGGTCTCTTGGCAGGGTTAGCGTTAAGGAAGGTGTTACCTGTTTGAAGACGCTCTTGAAGGTGGGTCTCTTGGCAGGGTTAGCGTTAAGGTTAGACAGTATGGAAGGTGTTACCTGTTTGAAGATGCTCTGGAAGGTGGGTCTCTTGGCAGGGTTATGGAAGGTGTTACCTGTTTGAAGACGCTCTTGAAGGTGGGTCTCTTGGCAGGGTTAGCGTTAAGGTTAGACAGTAAGGAAGGTGTTACCTGTTTGAAGACGCTCTTGAAGGTGGGTCTCTTGGCAGGGTTAGCGTTAAGAAAGGTGTTACCTGTTTGAAGACGCTCTTGAAGGTGGGTCTCTTGGCAGGGTTAGCGTTAAGGTTAGACAGTATGGAAGGTGTTACCTGTTTGAAGACGCTCTTGAAGGTGGGTCTCTTGGCAGGGTTAGCGTTAAGGTTAGAGTTACCTGTTTGAAGACGCTCTTGAATGTGGGTCTCTTGGCAGGGTTAGCGTTAAGGAAGGTGTTACCTGTTTGAAGACGCTCTTGAAGGTGGGTCTCTTGGCAGGGTCTTCAGTCCAACACAGCGTCATCAGGTTGATACACTCAGCTGGAGCCTCGTCTAGAGAGATCTGAGGTCTGCAGAGAGGAGGGGGATTCTTCAGACGCTCCAAGATCTCTGGAGGGAGGGAGGGAGAGAGAGGAGAGAGAGACACATTGAGACAGAGAGAGAGAGAGAGCGATAGAGGGGAGAGAGGGAGGGAGAGAGGAAAGAGAGGGAGGGAGAGAGGAGAGAGATAGAGATAGATGGAGAGAGGGAGAGACATTGAGACAGAGAGAGAGAGGGGAGAGATAAAGATAGAGACAGAGACAGAGATAGACATAGAGATAGAGAGACATTGAGACAGAGAGAAAGAGAGGAGAGATGGAGGGAGAGAGAGAGAGAGGGAGAGAGAGACAAATATACCATTATAATCTAGAATAGTTCCAGGGCTGTATTATAATCTAGAATAGTTCCAGGGCTGTATTATAATCTAGAATAGTTCCAGGGCTGTATTATAATCTAGAATAGTTCCAGGGCTGTATTATAATCTAGAATAGTTCCAGGGCTGTATTATAATCTAGAATAGTTCCATGACTGTATTATAATCTAGAATAGTTCCAGGGCTGTATTATAATCTAGAATAGTTCCAGGGCTGTATTATAATCTAGAATAGTTCCATGACTGTATTATAATCTAGAATAGTTCCCGGACTGTATTGTAATCTAGAATAGTTCCAGGACTGTATTATAATCTAGAATAGTTCCAGGACTGTATTATAATCTAGAATAGTTCAAGGACTGTATTGTAATCTAGAATAGTTCCATGACTGTATTGTAATCTAGAATAGTTCCAGGGCTGTATTATAATCTAGAATAGTTCCAGGTCTGTATTATAATCTAGAATAGTTCCAGGGCTGTATTATAATCTAGAATAGTTCCAGGGCTGTATTATAATCTAGAATAGTTCCAGGGCTGTATTGTAATCTAGAATAGTTCCAGGGCTGTATTATAATCTAGAATAGTTCCAGGGCTGTATTATAATCTAGAATAGTTCCAGGGCTGTATTATAATCTAGAATAGTTCCAGGGCTGTATTATAATCTAGAATAGTTCCAGGGCTGTATTGTAATCTAGAATAGTTCCAGGGCTGTATTATAATCTAGAATAGTTCCAGGGCTGTATTATAATCTAGAATAGTTCCAGGGCTGTATTATAATCTAGAATAGTTCCAGGGCTGTATTGTAATCTAGAATAGTTCCAGGTCTGTATTATAATCTAGAATAGTTCCAGGGCTGTATTGTAATCTAGAATAGTTCCAGGGCTGTATTGTAATCTAGAATAGTTCCAGGGCTGTATTATAATCTAGAATAGTTCCAGGGCTGTATTATAATCTAGAACAGTTCCATGACTGTATTATAATCTAGAATAGTTCCAGGACTGTGTTGTAATCTAGAATAGTTCCATGACTGTATTATAATCTAGAATAGTTCGAGGACTGTATTGTAATCTAGAATAGTTCCATGACTGTATTGTAATCTAGAATAGTTCCAGGGCTGTATTATAATCTAGAATAGTTCCAGGGCTGTATTGTAATCTAGAATAGTTCCAGGTATGTATTATAATCTAGAATAGTTCCAGGGCTGTATTATAATCTAGAATAGTTCCATGACTGTATTATAATCTAGAATAGTTCCAGGACTGTATTGTAATCTAGAATAGTTCCATGACTGTATTATAATCTAGAATAGTTCAAGGACTGTATTGTAATCTAGAATAGTTCCATGACTGTATTGTAATCTAGAATAGTTCCAGGGCTGTATTATAATCTAGAATAGTTCCAGGTCTGTATTATAATCTAGAATAGTTCCAGGGCTGTATTATAATCTAGAATAGTTCCAGGGCTGTATTATAATCTAGAATAGTTCCAGGGCTGTATTGTAATCTAGAATAGTTCCAGGGCTGTATTATAATCTAGAATAGTTCCAGGGCTGTATTGTAATCTAGAATAGTTCCAGGGCTGTATTGTAATCTAGAATAGTTCCAGGGCTGTATTATAATCTAGAATAGTTCCAGGGCTGTATTATAATCTAGAACAGTTCCATGACTGTATTATAATCTAGAATAGTTCCAGGACTGTATTGTAATCTAGAATAGTTCCATGACTGTATTATAATCTAGAATAGTTCGAGGACTGTATTGTAATCTAGAATAGTTCCATGACTGTATTGTAATCTAGAATAGTTCCAGGGCTGTATTATAATCTAGAATAGTTCCAGGGCTGTATTGTAATCTAGAATAGTTCCAGGTATGTATTATAATCTAGAATAGTTCCAGGGCTGTATTATAATCTAGAATAGTTCCAGGGCTGTATTATAATCTAGAATAGTTCCATGACTGTATTATAATCTAGAATAGTTCCAGGACTGTATTGTAATCTAGAATAGTTCCATGACTGTATTATAATCTAGAATAGTTCAAGGACTGTATTGTAATCTAGAATAGTTCCATGACTGTATTGTAATCTAGAATAGTTCCAGGGCTGTATTATAATCTAGAATAGTTCCAGGTCTGTATTATAATCTAGAATAGTTCCAGGGCTGTATTATAATCTAGAATAGTTCCAGGGCTGTATTATAATCTAGAATAGTTCCAGGGCTGTATTGTAATCTAGAATAGTTCCAGGGCTGTATTATAATCTAGAATAGTTCCAGGGCTGTATTATAATCTAGAATAGTTCCAGGGCTGTAATGTAATCTAGAATAGTTCCAGGGCTGTATTATAATCTAGAATAGTTCCAGGCTGTATTATAATCTAGAATAGTTCCAGGGCTGTATTATAATCTAGAATAGTTCCAGGGCTGTATTATAATCTAGAATAGTTCCAGGGCTGTATTATAATCTAGAATAGTTCCAGGGCTGTATTGTAATCTAGAATAGTTCCAGGTCTGTATTATAATCTAGAATAGTTCCAGGGCTGTATTGTAATCTAGAATAGTTCCAGGGCTGTATTGTAATCTAGAATAGTTCCAGGGCTGTATTATAATCTAGAATAGTTCCAGGGCTGTATTATAATCTAGAATAGTTCCATGACTGTATTATAATCTAGAATAGTTCCAGGACTGTATTGTAATCTAGAATAGTTCCATGACTGTATTATAATCTAGAATAGTTCGAGGACTGTATTGTAATCTAGAATAGTTCCATGACTGTATTGTAATCTAGAATAGTTCCAGGGCTGTATTATAATCTAGAATAGTTCCAGGTCTGTATTATAATCTAGAATAGTTCCAGGTCTGTATTGTAATCTAGAATAGTTCCAGGGCTGTATTATAATCTAGAATAGTTCCAGGGCTGTATTATAATCTAGAATAGTTCCAGGGCTGTATTGTAATCTAGAATAGTTCCAGGGCTGTATTGTAATCTAGAATAGTTCCAGGGCTGTATTATAATCTAGAATAGTTCCAGGGCTGTATTATAATCTAGAATAGTTCCATGACTGTATTATAATCTAGAATAGTTCCAGGACTGTATTATAATCTAGAATAGTTCCATGACTGTATTGTAATCTAGAATAGTTCCAGGGCTGTATTATAATCTAGAATAGTTCCAGGGCTGTATTATAATCTAGAATAGTTCTAGGGCTGTATTATAATCTAGAATAGTTCCAGGGCTGTATTATAATCTAGAATAGTTCCAGGGCTGTATTATAATCTAGAATAGTTCCAGGTCTGTATTGTAATCTAGAATAGTTCCATGGCTGTATTATAATCTAGAATAGTTCCAGGGCTGTATTATAATCTAGAATAGTTCCAGGGCTGTATTATAATCTAGAATAGTTCCAGGGCTGTATTATAATCTAGAATAGTTCCAGGTCTGTATTGTAATCTAGAATAGTTCCAGGGCTGTATTATAATCTAGAATAGTTCCAGGGCTGTATTGTAATCTAGAGTAGTTCCAGGTCTGTATTATAATCTAGAATAGTTCCAGGTCTGTATTGTAATCTAGAATAGTTCCAGGGCTGTATTATAATCTAGAATAGTTCCAGGTCTGTATTGTAATCTAGAATAGTTCCATGGCTGTATTATAATCTAGAATAGTTCCAGGGCTGTATTATAATCTAGAATAGTTCCAGGTCTGTATTGTAATCTAGAATAGTTCCAGGGCTGTATTATAATCTAGAATAGTTCCAGGGCTGTATTGTAATCTAGAATAGTTCCAGGGCTGTATTATAATCTAGAATAGTTCCAGGGCTGTATTGTAATCTAGAATAGTTCCAGGGCTGTATTATAATCTAGAATAGTTCCAGGGCTGTATTATAATCTAGAATAGTTCCAGGGCTGTATTGTAATCTAGAATAGTTCCAGGGCTGTATTATAATCTAGAATAGTTCCAGGGCTGTATTGTAATCTAGAATAGTTCCAGGGCTGTATTATAATCTAGAATAGTTCCAGGGCTGTATTATAATCTAGAATAGTTCCAGGGCTGTATTATAATCTAGAATAGTTCCAGGGCTGTATTGTAATCTAGAATAGTTCCAGGGCTGTATTATAATCTAGAATAGTTCCAGGGCTGTATTATAATCTAGAATAGTTCCAGGTCTGTATTGTAATCTAGAATAGTTCCAGGGCTGTATTATAATCTAGAATAGTTCCAGGGCTGTATTGTAATCTAGAATAGTTCCAGGGCTGTATTATAATCTAGAATAGTTCCAGGGCTGTATTATAATCTAGAATAGTTCCAGGGCTGTATTGTAATCTAGAATAGTTCCAGGGCTGTATTATAATCTAGAATAGTTCCAGGGCTGTATTGTAATCTAGAATAGTTCCATGGCTGTATTATAATCTAGAATAGTTCCAGGGCTGTATTATAATCTAGAATAGTTCCAGGGCTGTATTATAATCTAGAATAGTTCCAGGGCTGTATTGTAATCTAGAATAGTTCCAGGGCTGTATTATAATCTAGAATAGTTCCAGGGCTGTATTATAATCTAGAATAGTTCCAGGTCTGTATTGTAATCTAGAATAGTTCCAGGGCTGTATTATAATCTAGAATAGTTCCAGGGCTGTATTGTAATCTAGAATAGTTCCAGGGCTGTATTATAATCTAGAATAGTTCCAGGGCTGTATTATAATCTAGAATAGTTCCAGGTCTGTATTGTAATCTAGAATAGTTCCAGGGCTGTATTATAATCTAGAATAGTTCCAGGGCTGTATTGTAATCTAGAATAGTTCCAGGTCTGTATTATAATCTAGAATAGTTCCAGGGCTGTATTATAATCTAGAATAGTTCCAGGTCTGTATTATAATCTAGAATAGTTCCATGACTGTATTATAATCTAGAATAGTTCCAGGTCTGTATTATAATCTAGAATAGTTCCAGGGCTGTATTATAATCTAGAATAGTTCCAGGGCTGTATTGTAATCTAGAATAGTTCCAGGTCTGTATTATAATCTAGAATAGTTCCAGGGCTGTATTGTAATCTAGAATAGTTCCAGGGCTGTATTATAATCTAGAATAGTTCCAGGTCTGTATTATAATCTAGAATAGTTCCAGGGCTGTATTATAATCTAGAATAGTTCCAGGGCTGTATTATAATCTAGAATAGTTCCAGGGCTGTATTGTAATCTAGAATAGTTCCAGGACTGTATTATAATCTAGAATAGTTCCAGGACTGTATTGTAATCTAGAATAGTTCCAGGGCTGTATTGTAATCTAGAATAGTTCCAGGACTGTATTATAATCTAGAATAGTTCCAGGGCTGTATTGTAATCTAGAATAGTTCCAGGTCTGTATTATAATCTAGAATAGTTCCAGGGCTGTATTGTAATCTAGAATAGTTCCAGGTCTGTATTGTAATCTAGAATAGTTCCAGGTCTGTATTATAATCTAGAATAGTTCCAGGTCTGTATTATAATCTAGAATAGTTCCAGGTCTGTATTGTAATCTAGAATAGTTCCAGGTCTGTATTATAATCTAGAATAGTTCCAGGTCTGTATTATAATCTAGAATAGTTCCAGGTCTGTATTATAATCTAGAATAGTTCCAGGTCTGTATTGTAATCTAGAATAGTTCCAGGTCTGTATTATAATCTAGAATAGTTCCAGGGCTGTATTATAATCTAGAATAGTTCCAGGGCTGTATTATAATCTAGAATAGTTCCAGGTCTGTATTATAATCTAGAATAGTTCCAGGTCTGTATTATAATCTAGAATAGTTCCAGGTCTGTATTGTAATCTAGAATAGTTCCAGGTCTGTATTATAATCTAGAATAGTTCCAGGTCTGTATTATAATCTAGAATAGTTCCAGGTCTGTATTATAATCTAGAATAGTTCCAGGTCTGTATACCCCGGTTCCAGTTTGCAGGCGATGAGGAAGGACACATGAGCTCCACAGGTGTAGCTCAACAGTTTCCTAGATTTTGCAATTAAATCACTACAACCACATTACTAAACACCAAAGGGTTAACTTTAATTGTGGACAGAGCAGATCACATGCAAAGAGGCCTTTTCACACATTAGAAGCAACTCATAAAGGAAGGACCCTGTGCTAATAATGTCGATGGACGCAGACATTGAATTTAATGGCCCTAAAGCGCAAATACTAACCTGCTGTCTAGGGGCGTACACCAAATACTAACCTGCTGTCTAGGGGCGTACACCAAATACTAACCTGCTGTCTAGGGGCGTACACCAAATACTAACCTGCTGTCTAGGGGCGTACACCAAATACTAACCTGCTGTCTAGGGGCGTACACCAAATACTAACCTGCTGTCTAGGGGCGTACACCAAATACTAACCTGCTGTCTAGGGGCGTACACCAAATACTAACCTGCTGTCTAGGGGCGTACACCAAATACTAACCTGCTGTCTAGGGGCGTACACCAAATACTAACCTGCTGTCTAGGGGCGTACACCAAATACTAACCTGCTGTCTCGGGGCGTACACCAAATACTAACCTGCTGTCTAGGGGCGTACACCAAATACTAACCTGCTGTCTAGGGGCGTACACCAAATACTAACCTGCTGTCTAGGGGCGTACACCAAATACTAACCTGCTGTCTAGGGGCGTACACCAAATACTAACCTGCTGTCTAGGGGCGTACACCAAATACTAACCTGCTGTCTAGGGGCGTACACCAAATACTAACCTGCTGTCTAGGGGCGTACACCAAATACTAACCTGCTGTCTAGGGGCGTACACCAAATACTAACCTGCTGTCTCGGGGCGTACACCAAATACTAACCTGCTGTCTCGGGGCGTACACCAAATACTAACCTGCTGTCTAGGGGCGTACACCAAATACTAACCTGCTGTCTAGGGGCGTACACCAAATACTAACCTGCTGTCTAGGGGCGTACACCAAATACTAACCTGCTGTCTAGGGGCGTACACCAAATACTAACCTGCTGTCTAGGGGCGTACACCAAATACTAACCTGCTGTCTAGGGGCGTACACCAAATACTAACCTGCTGTCTCGGGGCGTACACCAAATACTAACCTGCTGTCTAGGGGCGTACACCAAATACTAACCTGCTGTCTCGGGGCGTACACCAAATACTAACCTGCTGTCTCGGGGCGTACACCAAATACTAACCTGCTGTCTAGGGGCGTACACCAAATACTAACCTGCTGTCTAGGGGCGTACACCAAATACTAACCTGCTGTCTAGGGGCGTACACCAAATACTAACCTGCTGTCTAGGGGCGTACACCAAATACTAACCTGCTGTCTAGGGGCGTACACCAAATACTAACCTGCTGTCTAGGGGCGTACACCAAATACTAACCTGCTGTCTAGGGGCGGACACCAAATACTAACCTGCTGTCTAGGGGCGGACACCAAATACGAACCTGCTGTCTAGGGGCGTACACCAAATACTGACCTGCTGTCTAGGGGCGTACACCAAATACTAACCTGCTGTCTAGGGGCGTACACCAAATACTGACCTGCTGTCTAGGGGCGTACACCAAATACTAACCTGCTGTCTAGGGGCGTACACCAAATACTAACCTGCTGTCTAGGGGCGTACACCAAATACTAACCTGCTGTCTAGGGGCGTACACCAAATACTAACCTGCTGTCTAGGGGCGTACACCAAATACTAACCTGCTGTCTAGGGGCGTACACCAAATACTAACCTGCTGTCTAGGGGCGTACACCAAATACTAACCTGCTGTCTAGGGGCGTACACCAAATACTAACCTGCTGTCTAGGGGCGTACACCAAATACTAACCTGCTGTCTAGGGGCGTACACCAAATACTAACCTGCTGTCTAGGGGCGTACACCAAATACTAACCTGCTGTCTAGGGGCGTACACCAAATACTAACCTGCTGTCTAGGGGCGTACACCAAATACTAACCTGCTGTCTAGGGGCGTACACCAAATACTAACCTGCTGTCTAGGGGCGTACACCAAATACTAACCTGCTGTCTAGGGGCGTACACCAAATACTAACCTGCTGTCTAGGGGCGTACACCAAATACTAACCTGCTGTCTAGGGGCGTACACCAAATACTAACCTGCTGTCTAGGGGCGTACACCAAATACTAACCTGCTGTCTAGGGGCGTACACCAAATACTAACCTGCTGTCTAGGGGCGTACACCAAATACTAACCTGCTGTCTAGGGGCGTACACCAAATACTAACCTGCTGTCTAGGGGCGTACACCAGTTGATTACTTTTCTCAAACTGCTTTAATTTCAACTGAACATATAGACAAAATATCCCTCCCAATTGCCCAATTGCTACTTGGAATTGTCCATATCTGGAAGGGTTTTTGAAATATACTACCTACCCAACCTCCTCCAATGTACAGTTTCTATGTCAAATGTATGTCAGTATTCCAATGTACAGTGTCTCCTACCCCCCCCCCCCCCCCCCCACCTCCAATGTACAGCCTCACCCAACCTCCTCCAATGCACAGTTTCTATGTCAAATGTATATACTCTTTTTCTGAATTTTTTTAGTATCACAAACAGTACTGTATTTGCAAATCTGATATGTCATAAATGTATAGATGTAGCAGTACTGTCTATCTGTATGTCATGTATGTCATGTGATGAATTGAAAATGGGGGACCCTGATGGAAACAAGACGAAAGTCTTTCTCAGGTCTGCATCCTCTTAACGATTGTGTGTATTGAGCTGTACTGTACTGTACCCATTCTGCAATCTGTTAATAAACTTTTCAATCAATCAATCAAAGCAACTTCAGAGATTATAGAATCAGAAATCTTATTTGATGCTAGGGTTTGGATTTTGGGAGATATACACGCACTTAATGTGAATCATCAACATCCTATTGTACTCCAGAAAAGATATAGTATAATGTCAGGGAGGAGCATAACAACATGACGGTATGGAGTTCCTTCCTATCCGACCAATATGTATATCCATATTATATGTGGATGTGTACATAAATTAAGACATTTTCTTATTTGTAATAATGTGAGGGGTGAACAGAATACTGTACCGTACCGGGGTGTGGGTGGGTGGGCATTTGTCTGATTTTATTTTAAATATTATATTATTTATTCAATATTTAATATTTTTTTCTTTCTGTCATTTGTATTGTAAGTACAAAAGTTAAAATGTTATATATATATATATATATATATATATATATATATATATATATATATATATAAAATAAAAGAATAACTCAATTCTCACTCCTAGTCTCTCACTCTCTCAATTTCTCCAGCATCTATTGTCTCACCGTGAGCGGGCATGTCCAGCATAGCATACGGCAGCGTTCGTGAGATCACTTCCTGTATGATGATGGAGAAACTGAAGACGTCTCCAGCCATGGTCCCGCATCTCACTGGGTTACGCAACAACTCTGGAGCTGTCCACAAGTAATCTATTACAGGCAGACAGACAGACAGACAGACAGACAGACAGACAGACAGACAGACAGACAGACAGACAGACAGACAGACAGACAGACAGACAGACAGACACAGACAGATGGAAAGATACACAGACAGAGAGATAGATGTACTTAGTAAAATGTGATATGAATGTATTTCTGAAAATACGCGTGTGTGTGCGTGTGTGTGTGTGTGTGTGTGTGTGTGTGTAAAACATTTTGGAGTGAGAATCTGAATAAATGAATGTTAGCTAAACTATCTGATACATGCCATAAAGCGTGCCATCACGTGAACAGTAGTAGCGTGACAACAACGTTAGCTAAACGTGAGTCAGCTTGTTAGTAGCGTGCCGCGATCATGTCAGCTGTGTATGTTAAGAAAAAGGCACACAGAGTACAGGCATGTAGGTTTCCGACGCTTAGCCTCCCTTCATGTTACCAAACCGGCATTTTATCTCCGACCGTCTATCCCAAATAAGTACAAGCACGTGTGCAAGTTTATTTCTAAATGTTGCGTTTCTTTTTCAAATGTAGCCAAGAGTAAAGACCCTAACCCTATCAAAACAGTAGTCAAAGTGCATATTTTCAGCACTATGTTTGTTTACCAATGATTTAAAAATATCTGCGCATTGCACCGGACAGACGCAAGGACAGGAAGCCGTCATGAATTCGCTGTAGTCTTATTAACTTATTAACCCTTTCACTGCCACACTACAGAAGGTTAACCCTTTACTATCACACTACCGACGGTTACAGAAACTAGAAGATTTGAACAAAATAAAAAACAGCAGCACTATTGCCAGTGATGGGAATAACGGCGTTATAAATAATGGCGTTAGTTTTTTCAGTAACGAGTAATCTAACGGATTTACTCTTCCAATCTTAATAACGCTGTTACCGTTACTGCCAAAAAATGCGGCACGTTACTGTCTATGATTGAAGCTGTTTTTTTCATCAGACAGATCTCTTCTCAGCCAACCTCAGCGCGATTGGCTGAGGTTGAGTAAAATGTCATGGTAAGCCAATCAGAGGTAGAGGTGGGCGGGTGTATCCAGAGTCTGACACAGCGACAACACAAGCGAGTTCAGTCAACGTGAGACCGCGGGTCCGTGTACGTTTTGACAGTTTGTTTGGCGAGCCCAAATAATCCAAAACGAATCCAACGAACAACACAAGTGAGCAGTCAACGACAGACCATGAGCGTTTTTTGTTCACTCTTGTGTTAGTTGTGTTGCAGCGCAGGGCACTGCAGTAGTGGAGGCTCTACTCTGCTGACAGTGTTGCACTTCCTGGTTTAATAGCACAGTCTTCAGCTGCTCAGAGTCAGAGATATATATATCTGTATGTCATGCATGTCTTAAATGTCATGATTAGATTTGTTTAGATGATTAGATTAGATTCTTATATCTGTATGTTGTGTATGTCATAAATGTCATGAATTGAAAATGGGGGACCCTGATGTAAACAAGACGAAAGTCTTTCTCTGATCTGCATCCCCTTAACAATTGTGTGTATTGAGCTGTACTGTATTGTACCCATTCTGCAATCTGTTAATTAAAATGTTCAGTCAATCAGTATATATTTGTTATTTATCTTTGGTATAGTGCTTAAAAAGCATAATTGAATGTTGCCCAGTTGTGGCCTGTTAAGGGGCAATACATATCAAAAGTTTCCAAAACATCTATTGTATTTGTATGATCCACTATATAAACATAGTAATTATAATATCTACATACATGGCATTTGATTGGAGGCTAGTCTCACTTTGTCCCACAGCAACATTAAAATAGTTTAGATTTGTGTATGTTGTTTATGTACAAAAAAGTACTTGAAAGTAACGCAATAGTTACTTTCTGAAGTAACTAGTTACTTTTATAATTTGTACCCGAGTAAGTAATTTAGTAACTTTTTGGAAGAAGTAACTAGTAACTGTAACTAGTTACCTTTTTAAAGTAACTTGCCCAACACTGACTATTGCACAACTGAGTCATGTATGTTATGTATTTAGGACATTTAATTCACAGTTTTAGCATGATATTTTATAGATGGCTAGGTTAAACATAGGTTTTAGTTTTTAACCCTTTCACTGCCACACGGCAGAAGGTTAACCCTTTACTATCACACAACCGACGGCGATGATCCATCATTAATGATGGAGCATCGCCGTCGGTTGTGTGATAGTAAAGGGCTAACCTCCTGTATTGTCACAGTGAAAGGGTTAACCTTCTGTCGTGTGGCAGTGACAGGGGGGCAGTATCGGATGGGTATCGGTCTCCGCAGATACTGAAGGCTGTGATGTTGGTATCGGACGTGGAGAAGTGGTATCATCCCCGTGGCCGCGTGAACAACGCCCTCCGGTGGTTGTATTGACGGCGGTGGACCTTTGGTTCAGCTTGGACTGGTGTGTGAATGCGGGCTGGTTTGCCAGAAAGCACCAAGGTTCTGAAACTCCAGAATGTAACCGGAACCAGAACCATGTCTATCTGAAAGCGGTGTGAGTGTAGATGGTAGAAATGGACTACATTATA
>NC_140168.1:114931867-114974367 GCF_963971535.1 Notolepis coatsorum
GTGAGTGACTGTGTGAGTGAGTGAGTGAGTGGCTGTGTGAGTGAGTGAGTGAGTGAGTGAGTGAGTGAGTGAGTGAGTGAGTGAGTGAGTGAGTGAGTAAGCCAGCCAGTCAGCCAGCTGATCAGTCAGCTCTCGTGTCTGTCATAATATACTGTATATCAGTGACAGGATACAATTATAAGGTTCTCCAGGGTTCTAAAGGGTTGAGGGTTCTAAATAGTTTGATGGTTCTCCAGGGTTCTGGGGTTCTCCGGGGTTCTTCATGGTTCTGGGGTTCTCTGGGGTTATTCATGGTTCTGGGGTTCTCCAGGGTTCTAAATTATTCTAGGGTTCTCTGTGGTTCTAAATGGTTCAAGGGTTCTCCAGGGTTCTAAATAGTTCGATGGTTCTAAATAGTTCTAGGGTTCTCCAGGGTTCTAAATAGTTATAGGGTTATCTGTGGTTCTAAATAGTTCTAGGGTTCTCCAGGGTTCTAAATAGTTCTAGGGTTCTCCATGGTTCTAGGGGTATCCAGGGTTCTAAATAGTTTTAGGGTTCTCCATGGTTCTAAATAGTTCTAGGGTTCTCCAGGGTTCTAAATAGTTATAGGGTTCTCTGTGGTTCTAAATAGTTATAGGGTTCTCCATGGTGCTGGGCTTCTCCAGGGTTCTAAATGGTTCTAGGGTTATAAATAGTTATAGGGTTCTCTGTGGTTCTAAATAGTTCTAGGGTTCTCCAGGGTTCTCCATGGTGCTGGGGTTCTCCAGGGTTCTAAATGGTTCTTGGGTTCTCCAGGGTTCTAAATGGTTCTAGTCCTCCCACCCTGTGGATCCTCGGGGAGGCTGATGTTCTCAGACTGGAGGATCAAGGGAAGGCCATAGTCGGCGATCTTGAGAACGAAGCGTCCGTCGACCAGACAGTTCCTCGACTTCAGACGCCCGTGGCTCAGACCTCGCATGTGAAGATACTTCATCCCCTGTAAACACAGGTTAAATGCTTTAGAGTTAGTACTACTACTTACCGGTAGTTGCATTAGTTACTACATTATTACTACTAGGTACATTAGTTACTACATTACTACTCAAGGATTTGGGTGGTTTTCACCCAAATGAGAGAGCGAGCCGTTGCCTAGGTAATGAAGGCGAGATAACGAATCTATCAAGTAGACAGTGGTAGAAGGCTAGATAACGAATCTATCAAGTAGACAGTGGTAGAAGGCGAGATAACGAATCTATCAAGTAGACAGTGGTAGAAGGCGAGATAACGAATCTATCAAGTAGACAGTGGTAGAAGGCGAGATAACGAATCTATCAAGTAGACAGTGGTAGAAGGCGAGATAACGAATCTATCAAGTAGACAGTGGTAGAAGAGGAGACGGCAGAGCAGAAGAGTTCTGGATAGCGACACGGACATCGAGCAGAGAGCTCCATCCTCTTCTGAGACCACATCAAGCAGAGCTCCATCCTCTTCTGAGACCACATCAAGCAGAGCTCCATCCTCTTCTGAGACCACATCAAGCAGAGCTCCATCCTCTTCTGAGACGGACCATCAAGCAGAGCTCCATCCTCTTCTGAGACCACATCAAGCAGAGCTCCATCCTCTTCTGAGACGGACCACATCGAGCAGAGAGCTCCATCCTCTTCTGAGGCTGGAGGCGGAGGGGGAAGCCACGAGGAGATAGGCCACTAGCGGGAAGCTAGGAGAGATAGCACTTAGACAGAGAGAGATGTAACTTTAGTTTCTTATACCTCTAAAGCATTTCAATTTGTTTTATTCTGTACGAGAACCTTGGTTTATGCAAATAAACATCCTCCTGAGACGACGACGACTCCAGTACATTTTTGTCCGGATGCATTAACTCTTTCTCTGCCAGCTATTATCCTCATCCTGTAGTAAATGCGCCGCGCTTTAAAATATAGGCATTTTCACTGTGCGTCGCGGTGTTTGCAGGGCTATATCTATATTCTATGTTATAGCTATTTGACAGTAACTATCCCTCGTTCAACATGTAAAAAATAATACATTTGTTCATGCATACGTTTGCGTGTTATCCCGTCGTGATTATTGTATAGTTTCAGAGTGATCCTGGCTAATTCCTGGGAACTGTGTTATGGAGCGATATGTGAATTTTGCCTGGACACACTACTGTTTCCAAATCTAAGGTATATAATAGGTATTATGTTTCATCATGAATGCATCAAAGGGGGGGGGGGTCGTTTTCTGATGCTCTGATTGTCAGCAAAGGCATTCGTTTTGAGTACTACATACGTTGATCGGCTGGATCGATATGAAATCATTGTAGGATCAAGGTGGAATTGACGTCAGATAGTCCTTACCTTTGATCGGAGTTATTCCAAAAAGAATATTCCAATTGTCTGATCGCGATTTCCAGTATTGATGTCCATCGGGTCCCCGACATAATCTGGCACAACACATGCATCGAGGGGCTATGGACACATTCCAATGGGCTCGGGTGAACCGCTAGACTTGCCTGGACCAAAGAAAGGTCACATGAGCAAAGAGTGCAAAAGGAAACTAGATTGTCAGATATGTCAGAGAATACATCCAACATTGCTGCATGTCGATGGCAAAGGCTCAAAGCAGGAAACTGCACAACACCTGATTCCCACAGATTCTAATGGAACAAGAATCAACAGTGCATTAGTCTCAGCAGATCAAGGAACAGGGGCTGGCAGGAATGTGCACTAGCAATTGTGCCGGTTCAGGTAAAAGTCGCTAAAGGCAACAAGACTTTTAACCTATGCTTTTCTTGACCCAGGAAGCTCGGTTACATTTTGCACCGAAAACCTCATGAATCAGCTGAAGGCCAAAGGACACAGAACCCAAATTCTTCTACGAACAATGGGACAGGAAAGACCTGTCAAGAGCTATGAGCTCAAAGGACTTGAGGTAGGCAATTTAGAGGGTGATGCATGGATTGACTTGCCTAAAGTATACACCCAAGCAAAGATTCCACCCAGTCTGATCTGAAGAATTGGCCTTATCTCAGTGGAATCCATTTAAATTAGATCGAGGCTGACATTGAAATCCTAATAGGAATGGACGTTCCGAAAGCCATGGAACCCTGGCAAATAATAAATAGCAGCTAGGATGGGTGGTCAATGGCCCGCTCAACTCTTGTTCTGCTATGGAGGAATCTGGAACGAAGTCAGTGTCAGTTAATCGCACCTCAATGGAAGATCTGAAGGATATGCTGATCAAGCAGTACAACCAGGACTTCCCTGAAAAGGAGCATGAAGAAAAAAGGGAGATGTCATGTGAGGACAGGAGGTTCATGGACCTGGCAACAAGTTCAGTTGTTTTAAAAAACGGTCACTACAACTTACCTTTGCCTTTTCGAGACAAAGATGTTGTCCTGCCTGACAACTATCAAATGGCAGCGCAACGCACAGTGAACCTAGCCAAAAGGTTCAAAAGAGATTCTGCTTATGCTGCAGAGTACAAGGCCTTTATGGAGAAAGTACTGGCTAAAGAGCATGCAGAAAAGGTGCCTCAAGAGCAGCTCCAAAGGCACGACGGCCATGTGTGGTATATACCTCATCACGGGTGTTCTGAAGGTCCAGATTAACACTGAAAGTCTGCGTTTATTATTTTGTATAACTTGTATATTGTTTATATATATAAGATATATATCTTTACGCCATCTGTTTGCATAATAGTATTCTTCGCTCGCCTCATTGGGTCCCACCCTTGACATTGGAGGCGCGAGTGACGAGCCCCCCAGACATGGTTCTAGACATGTTCAGACAAGTTCAGACTTGCCCATAGCAGGCGCATTGATTCTGGACAGGTAAATCGGCTGAGCCCCATAGGGATCAGTCTGAGTATATATATTGTAGATGGTGCAAGCAGCCGCGAGTCGGCAGTAACAGAACAGGAGAAGTAGCAGAGCGAGAGCGTGATACGTCCGGTACAGTTGTACACAGACCTACAAGCAGTGTATCGTTACAGATAGCTAATGGCTACTTAGATACGACTATAATATTGTAGAGCCATTATTGGCGCAGTATAGTGACTTGTGTAAGCGAAGTAACGTGAAGAAACGTATAGTTAAACCCAGCGGCGTTTGGATCTAACTACTCATTGAAGACCGTCTGCGGGTTAGCTTCCAGTACAAACGAAGCTAGCTAGCTACCATCTATGCCAATGGGCCTTTGGATTAATAGCTATTAACCCTGCCATCGGGCGCTAGGATTACAAGGACCGGTTCCGTACGAGACCCCTTTTCTTCCAGCGACTACAGGATTATCCGACCGGTCTACAGGTCCTCCGGAGCTTGGAGCTCCAGAGGGAAACCATCGTCTCCAGCTACCCTTGCTTTTCCCAGTATCGCCTCGTTTCTTCTCACTCCCTGCAGAGCTCCGGTCGAGTATCCGTAACCTAGGAATTATTCATTACCGCTGACTTTGATACCCTGACATTCTATTATTAAAGGAGAACCGTGATAATTCAGATGTATTGACTATGACTATTAAAATGCTTATAAACCAGGTATCCTTGTCCCCGCGCCGTCAATTGAGTGTCCGCCATTTTGTCTAACTATACTGTCTGGCTATTAATATTCTTTAGTAGTGGTTTAATCTAAACAATCTTTAATACAGTCCGGGTTGTGTAGCCCCTTAGCTACAATTGGTCCTTCGAGCCGGAGGGTATCAGTAATAATAATCATATTAGTAATAATATGGCCAGCGGCGGACACTCTCCAATCGGCTCTCCCCCATTAGAGCGCCCTAGGCGCCAGCGTCAGCCCCCTCCCCACTTGGAGAACTACGCTGTAGATCTACCTCCTAGCTTATCTACGAGGACGTTAAGCAAGGATAACATTAGTAGCTTAAGTATGCCCAACCTTATCGACCTGTCAACCCCACCGGTAGAGACCCAAGCTAGTTTAAGTGAAACTGACTTAGCTCACGGGGGGGACAAGCGGGACATGACTTGACTATGCCCATAGAACACCGCGCCCCCGAGAGGGACCTCGGAGCGCAAGAAGGTAAAGAACGCGCCCCCGAGATGGACCTCGGAGCGCAAGAGGGTAAAGAATGCGCCCCCGAGATGGACCTCGGAGCGCACCAGAGTAAAGAGCACCGCGCCCCCGAGATTGACCTCGGAGCGCGGGAGAAGACAAAGTACAGCGCCCCCGAGATGGACCTCGGAGCGCGTAAGGAGACCAGGTCACCGCCAAGCCCTGCCAACTCCAAATCACCATCATCAGCGTCATCCCCAAGCGGGGCCGACCAGAGGCTAGCGCAAGTCCTGATCGCCACGCTAACCGCTTCAGCGGAAAGAGACCGCCTCCAGGGTGAGCGTGACCGCCTCCAGGCGCAACAAGAGAGTGAGCGTGAACATTCCAGAGCGGAAAGAGACCGCCTCCAGGGTGAGCGTGAACGCCTCCAGGCGCAACGAGAGAGTGAACGCGAACATCTCAGACTGGAAGAGAGTCACCTCCAGGCTGACGCCACGATGACCATCAGACTGGAAGAGAGGCGCCTCCAGGCTGAAGAAAACATGGAGCGAGACCGTGCAAATGCACAGCGTGACGCAGCCAATGCACAGCGCGAGGCGGAGCGAGACCGTCTACAAGCACAAATGATGGAGCAAGCGTTCCAGAGGGTGACTCCCCACTCTTCCACCCGGAGCTCCCGGAGATCATCACGACACGGGTCGAGGGCACCTTCCCCTCCCCGACAAAGCTACACGGGACCCCGCCTAAGGGAAGAACCTGCTTACGTTGCCGAGCAGCTAGCCGAGCGACTACAAAGCCTGACGGAGGACGAGGGAGGACAGAAAGCCCACCCGCACTACCCCATCTCAGACCAGGAGGCTCAGCGCAGCCCCGGTCTCAGTCCCGACACGCTGCGTTATGAACCCCCAACACGTCCCAGTGGGGAGTTCGAACACCCGACGGCACCAAGAAATAGTGCCTGGAAACCCAGCCCCTGGTTCCCGCCCAGCACGACCCAACGACCCAACGTACAGGGAGACTCGCCACGGATGCCTCTCCCCCCACGTGCGTCAGTGTCGCAGCCATCCATGGCGCACTACATTGGGACACCCACATTCCCAGACTTCACAAGAGAAGACCGAGCGCAGTATACCGAGCTGCGCATGTGCCTAGAGACAATTATGTCCGGAGTACAGGACGAGTCATACAAGTATGCCATTCTCCTTAAGCACCTCAAGGTAACTAGAGCGCACAACATAGCGCTGGCATACTCCAATTCACAAACTCCCTATTCTGATGCCCTGGTTGCCCTCGACGCACGTTACGGACGTACATGGGACTATGTCATTCAGGAGATACGTGAGATTGAACGTCTCCCCCCGGCTAGAGACAACTGAGCCCTGGACGACCTATCCATCAAAGTACAATCCCTGGTAGGGATGCTCGGGTCCCAACGAGAGAAGGGGATGTACGAGTTGTACGCCAACTCCAACGTGGAGCGTATATTGGAGAAGCTCCCCCCATTCCGCCAAGAACGTTTTCGGCGGCAAAGAAACTACCGTGACCCGAATGGCCCAGAACAGTCACTCCTGGACCTTGCTGACTTCCTAGCCAGGGAGGTTAGCAGCCTAAGAATTGACACCTTCGCATGGGGTGGCTCGAACATTAAAGAGGGACCGAGGAGGTTTAAAGACCAAAGCAGGCCCATCACCGTGATGCACCAAGCCGAGGCGGTGTCACGGCAGACGAGTCACAACCCCCCCGCCAAGGAAAAATGGAAGATTGCCTGTCAATACTGCGACAGTGAACACTGGCTGTCACAGTGCGACGCATTCAAGAGACTGACCACCGCCGAAGTAAGTCAGTGGATTAAAGATAACCGCCGCTGCTTCCGCTGCGCGCGCGGCCACATGGCAGCAGAATGCCGCCTTAAGAAGAAGTGTGGCAAGTGTGACGGCGCCCACCTCGAAGCACTGCACGAGAGCAACAAGCGCTCCCCAGAAGACCAAAGTAGGCCCATCACAGTGATGTACCAGGCCGAGTCGGTGTCACAACAGAAGATTATTTACCCCCCTTTACAGAAGATTATTTACCCCCCCCCTGGTGTACTTACTGCCGCAGCGGACACTGGCAGTCACGGTGCGACGCATACAAGAAACTGACCCCCGCCGAAATGGATCAGTGGGGTAAGGCTAACACGCAGGACGCCGCTTACTGCGAAACACTGCGCGAGGCCCACAAGCGAAGATTAGCTCTACAAAGCAACTCGGGAACAGAAGTGCTCCACATCGACCCCGCGAATAGTGGGAGCCCCAGAGTGCTCCTCAAGGTAGTACGAGTTCTCCTACGCCGTCCTCGACGACGGGTCGGAGAAGACACTCCTCCTCGCCTCCGCCGCGACCCAGTTGGACCTGCGGGGCCCAGAGGAGACGATGACCATCCGTACCATTAGTCGAGACTTAAAGACAATCAAAGGTGAAAACGTCTCGTTCACCATTGCAGCGATCGACCAGCCTGAGAAGCGGTACAGTATCAGCAAGGCGCTCATGAGCTACGACATAGGTTTGTCATGCTACGATTACCCCATCCCACAGCTGATGGAGAAGTACGACCACCTACGCCAACTGCCCATACCGCTCATCAGCGGAGCTACACCGACCCTACTTATTGGCTCCGACCACGCGGACCTTATTGTCCCAACCAAGGCGGCCCACATCGGACCCAAAGCATGCCCAGCCGCGGTTAAGACCCGACTGGGGTGGACGCTCCAGGGCCCCCTCTACGGACCTGCCAGCCAACCAACGTCCACACGCTGCCTTTACACCAAGGTGAGCGACACAGACAACACTCTCCTACAGCACGTTGAGAGGCTATGGACACTAGACGCGCTGCCATTCAAGACCGAACGCAAGATGGTTCGGTCCAAAGAGGACAAGTATGCCATCGCTCTACTAGATCAGAAGACTACGAGAGTCGAGGTCGACGGAGTGTTCAGATACGCAACCCCACTCTTGAGGCGGGCGAAGATGCTGTTGAGAGAACTGTGGGACAACGAGCAGGGCTGGGACGACCCCATACCTGAGCACCTGGCTACCACATGGAGAGAGTGGGAGGATGAACTTGTCTTACTCCGCGGGGTGGCCATCCCGCGGAGTTACTTCCCCCCTACCGTGCGACTGGAGAAGTGTCAGACAGACCTGCACGTCTTCAGCGATGCCTCAGAAGTGGCGTACGGAACAGTGGCCTACCTGAGGGCTCAAGAAGAGGGAGTTCTGAACTCCAAGCCCCTCAGCTACGCTCCAAGCGACGTAGCTGACATAGAACCCATCACCCCAAACTACCTCTTGATTGGGCGGCCGGGCCCTGCCCTTTCTCAGACGGTGTGCGGACAGGACGGGATGAACGGACGGAGGATGTGGAGACACAGCCAAGTACTGGCCGACCAGTCTTGGGCCCGCTTCCTCCTACACTACCTACCCTCCCTTCCAGCCCGTCAGAAATGGGTGAAAGACAGGGATAACCTGACCGTGGGAACCGTCGTGACGATAATAGACCAGTCACTACCCCGAGCTACGTGGCCAGCCGGCCGGGTGAGCAGAGTGATTACTGGTTCAGAGGGGAAGGTCAGAGCGGCAGAAGTCATCGTCCAAGGGCGGACTTATAACAGACCAGTAGCCAAGTTGATTGAGCTGCCGGCGTTCCCTGACCCCCCTGACGACGACGATAACCCACTGACCTTATAGATTATTTCCAACTCCCCATAGCACATTATGGAGAAGTTGACTTGACCCTTAATATTAATCTGTGCCCACATTTATTTACTAATTAGGTGCAGACTAATTAGGGGGCGGCTGTTCTGAAGGTCCAGATTAACACTGAAAGTCTGCGTTTATTATTTTGTATAACTTGTATATTGTTTATATATATAAGATATATATCTTTACGCCATCTGTTTGCATAATAGTATTCTTCGCTCGCCTCATTGGGTCCCACCCTTGACATTGGAGGCGCCAGTGACGAGCCCCCCAGACATGGTTCTAGACATGTTCAGACAAGTTCAGACTTGCCCATAGCAGGCGCATTGATTCTGGACAGGTAAATCGGCTGAGCCCCATAGGGATCAGTCTGAGTATATATATTGTAGATGGTGCAAGCAGCCGCGAGTCGGCAGTAACAGAACAGGAGAAGTAGCAGAGCGAGAGCGTGATACGTCCGGTACAGTTGTACACAGACCTACAAGCAGTGTATCGTTACAGATAGCTAATGGCTACTTAGATACGACTATAATATTGTAGAGCCATTATTGGCGCAGTATAGTGACTTGTGTAAGCGAAGTAACATGGAGAAACGTATAGTTAAACCCAGCGGCGTTTGGATCTAACTACTCATTGAAGACCGTCTGCGGGTTAGCTTCCAGTACAAACGAAGCTAGCTAGCTACCATCTATGCCAACGGGCCTTTGGATTAATAGCTATTAACCCTGCCATCGGGCGCTAGGATTACAAGGACCGGTTCCGTACGAGACCCCTTTTCTTCCAGCGACAACAGGATTATCCGACCGGTCTACAGGTCCTCCGGAGCTTGGAGCTCCAGAGGGAAACCATCGTCTCCAGCTACCCTTGCTTTTCCCAGAATCGCCTCGTTTCTTCTCACTCCCTGCAGAGCTCCGGTCGAGTATCCGTAACCTAGGAATTATTCATTACCGCTGACTTTGATACCCTGACATTCTATTATTAAAGGAGAACCGTGATAATTCAGATGTATGTTGCTATGACTATTAAAATGCTTATAAACCAGGTATCCTTGTCCCCGCGCCGTCAATTGAGTGTCCGCCATTTTGTCTAACTATACTGTCTGGCTATTAATATTCTTTAGTAGTGGTTTAATCTAAACAATCTTTAATACAGTCCGGGTTGTGTAGCCCCTTAGCTACAACGGGGTTTACCACAAACAGAAGAAAAAACTCAGAGTTGTCTTTGACTGTTCCTCGTCGTACAAAGGCCGATCTCTCAATACAGAACTTCTCCAAGGTCCAGATTTGGCTAACCCGCTTCTAGGCGTGCTGCTTAGGTTCCGCAAGGAACAAATTGCAATAATGGCAGACATTGAAGCCATGTACTACCAAGTACAAGTACATGAAGAGCACAGAGACTTCCTGATATTCTTATGGTGGCCAGAAGGAGATGTTACTAAGCCGCTGGAAGTGTACTGCATGAGTGTTCATCTCTTTGGGGTGGTGTCATCTCCAAGTATCGCCAACTTTGCCTTGCAGCAAACCAGAAATGACAACTCAGAGAAATACAGCATGGAGGTACTTGATACAATCAAGCATGGCTTCTATGTAGATGATTGCCTCAAGTCTGTGGACTCCTCAAGGCAAACTGGAGATGGCGCTGCTCCGACCGGCTGCCTTTCTGTTCGCTCCGTCGACACTGTGTTTACTTTTGTTAATATTTATAGTTTTTAGAGTTTTGTTCGTACCAACTGTTGGTGCATTTAACGTATATGACCGTCAGTCACTCATAGACATTGGATTACGGGAAACTTACCAACTGGATTACTCACTGGACCAGCTTTCCGAACCGCATCAATGGCCTGAAGAAATTCTCCGGAGATTAGGACCAGATCCTTTGTTCCTAGATCCCAGGAAAAGAGGACCCAGACGACGAGGAAAGAGGGCTGGGATCCGTAACAGGCTGAGATCCAGACGCCACCGTACACCACTGCCCAGTATATTGCTAGCCAATGTACAATCAATTGACAATAAACTGGATGACATCCGAGCAAGGATTCAATATCAAAGAGACGTTAGGGACTGCAACGTCCTCTGCTTCACCGAAACATGGCTCACACCGGAGGTTCCAGACCACGCAATTCAACCAGCAGATCACTTCTTTATCCATCGCAAGGATCGGACATCAGAGTCCGGTAAACAACGTGGAGGAGGTATTGCCTTCATGTTTAACAAAAATTGGAGCGATCCAACTAACGTGAAGGAATTATCCAACCACTGCTCCCCAGAACTGGAATATATAACCATCAAGTGTCGTCCTTTCTTCCTCCCGAGGGAGTTAACGGCGATCGTCCTGATCGGAGTGTATATTCCACCGCAAGCCAGCAACAAGGTTGCGCTCTCCAGACTCCACGACGAGGTAAATAGAATACAAGTGGCGAATGTTAACGCCGCCATTTTAGTGCTGGGAGATTTCAATAGCGCCAATCTGAGAAAGGTATTGCCTGACTTCTATCAGCATGTGACTTGCAACACCAGAGGCGGTAACATCCTAGATCACTGTTACACGCAATTTAAAGGTGGCTACAAGGCTCATTCTGATAGTGGCTTTGGTAAATCAGATCACGCGTCCATCTTTCTTTCACCAAAGTACAAACAGAGAATTAAAAGTACTCCTGTAGTCTCGCATGAGGTGCAGAAATGGGATTTGACGTCAGAGGAGACGATCCGGTCAGTGTTTCACTACACAGACTGGAATGTGTTCCGCGACACAGATAACATTAATGTCTACACGGAAACAGTGCTGGACTATGTTTGTACTAGGGTGAAAGAAACAATCCCCACTACCAAAATGAAAGTTTACCCAAATCAAAAACCCTGGGTAGACAAATCCGTCCGTGAAGCTCTGAGAGAGCGCACCAAAGCATACAACGACGGCCTAGTGGCAGGCAACATGAATGACCACAAGGTGGCGCAATACAACGTAAGGAGGACAGTGTCAGAGGCCAAACGGCGCTACAGGGATAAAATTGAACTCCAGTTTGAACAAGCTGACTCTAGAGCTATGTGGCAGGGGCTCAAAACGATGACAGACTACAAAGGCGCCTCCCTCAAACTGAACAGTGACATCTCCTTAGCAAATGACCTCAATACCTTCTATGCGAGGTTTGATGCTGGTAATAACAACACCAGCTCACAAGCCTCGGCAATGGGGGGGGGGGGGGTCGGCTGCTGATGGAGGCGCAGTGTTCAGGGTAACAGAGCATGAGGTGAGGCGGACCTTTATAAAAGTGAATATCAGGAAGGCAGCAGGTCCGGACGGCATCCCCGGCCGCGTCCTAAAAGTCTGTGCCGACCAACTGGCCCCAGTATTCACTGACATATTTAACCTGTCCTTAGAACAGGCTGTCATCCCCACCTGCCTGAAGAAGTCCACTATTATCCCTGTACCCAAAAAATCCAAGCCTGCTTGCCTCAACGACTACCGCCCTGTAGCTCTCACCTCCATAGCCATGAAGTGCTTTGAGAAGCTAGTAAAGGGCTACATCTGCTCCTCCCTCCCCATCAACATGGACCCCCTGCAATTTGCATACCGCCCCAACAGGTCCACGGAGGACGCCATAGCCCATGTGCTGCACACAGCAGCATCACACATGGACAAGAGGCAGGGGAACTATGTGAGAATGCTATTCATCGACTACAGCTCGGCATTCAATACCATAGTCCCCTCCATACTCATAGCCAAGCTCAGGGACCTGGGCTTGGGCTATGACCTCTGCCAGTGGGTCTTGGACTTCCTGACTGGCAGACCCCAGGTGGTGAGAGCAGGCAACTGCACCTCCTCATCCATCACCCTCAACATAGGGGCCCCCCAGGGCTGTGTTCTGAGTCCCCTCCTCTACTCCCTGTACACACACGACTGTGTGGCTCAGCGGAGTAGCAATACAATCATCAAATTTGCTGACGACACAGTGGTGGTGGGCCTGATCTCTGCCAACGACGAGAGGGCCTACCTGGAAGAGGTCAAGGTCCTGGCGGGATGGTGCCAGGAAAACAGCCTCTCCCTGAACGTCAGCAAAACAAAGGAGATGATTGTGGACTTCAGGAGGTCGGGGGTCAAGGACTACAGCCCCCTCAGCATCGACGGGGCACCGGTTGAGAGAGTCAACAGCTTTAAGTACCTCGGAGCCTACATATCCGAGGACTTGACATGGACCACACACATTGACAGTGTTGTGAAGAAGGCACGACAACGCCTCTACTTCCTCAGGCGCCTAAGGAAGTTCCAAGTCAGCCAGAAGATCCTTAAGAACTTCTACTCATGTACAATAGAGAGCATCTTGACCGGCAACATCACCTCCTGGTTTGGGAATAGCACTGCACAAGACCGAAGCAGACTACAAAGAGTGACACGTTCAGCCGAACGCACAATTGGAGGGGGGCTCCCCACCCTCCAGAACATTTACTACAAGCGTTGCAGGGGCAAGGCTAAGAGAATCATTAAAGACTCCAGTCACCCGAACAACTGCCTCTTTGAACTGCTGCGGTCAGGCAAGCGATACCGGAGTCTCAAGGCGAGCACAGAAAGACTCAGAAGAAGCTTCTATCCCCAGGCCATCAGGCTGCTAAACGAACAATGAATGAACACTACACAACAACAACCACCAAACGCACATAGCACACACATCCACACGCACACACTCACTTTAAACAAATACACTGTAGCACCCACTCCACACACTTTATAGCACACACCCACTTTAAACAAACACACTGTAGCACCCACTCCCCACACTTTATATTTATGGATGAAGGATTGCACTACAACTCGTACACCTTACTGTAAATTGTACCTAAAATTGTACCTCATCCCATTTCTGCTTTGCACTAGATAGTACTGTACATTAGTACACTGCATAGTATTGTGTATTGTATATTATATGGTAACTCAGAACATTGTACATATGTCTATACCGAACACTGTGACCTCATTTTTCTTCTTCTAAATTCATGCTATATTATGTTATTATGTTATTTGATACTATCTTGTCTAGCACAGTCTCTGGAGCGTAACAGTAAGAAGCATTTTGTATGAAAGTATTCTGTACTTCTGTATGACAACTATTAAAGAACTTGAACTTGAACTTGAACTTGAAGCAATCAAACTAATAAAGGACCTTAGGGAAGCAGGCGCAACAAGAGAGTGAGCGTGAACATTCCAGAGCGGAAAGAGACCGCCTCCAGGGTGAGCGTGACCGCCTCCAGGCGCAACGAGAGAGTGAACGCGAACATCTCAGACTGGAAGAGAGTCGCCTCCAGGCTGACGCCACGATGACCATCAGACTGGAAGAGAGGCGCCTCCAGGCTGAAGAAAACATGGAGCGAGACCGCGCAAATGCACAGCGTGACGCAGCCAATGCACAGCGCGAGGCGGAGCGAGAACGTCTACAAGCACAAATGATGGAGCAAGCGTTCCAGAGGGTGACTCCCCACTCTTCCACCCGGAGCTCCCGGAGATCATCTTGACACGGGTCGAGGGCACCTTCCCCTCCCCGACAAAGCTACACGGGACCCCGCCTAAGGGAAGAACCTGCTTACGTTGCCGAGCAGCTAGCCGAGCGACTACAAAGCCTGACGGAGGACGAGGGAGGACAGAAAGCCCACCCGCACTACCCCATCTCAGACCAGGAGGCTCAGGGCAGCCCCGGTCTCAGTCCCGACACGCTGCGTTATGAACCCCCAACACGTCCCAGTGGGGAGTTCGAACACCCGACGGCACCAAGCAATAGTGCCTGGAAACCCAGCCCCTGGTTCCCGCCCAGCACGAACCAACGACCCAACGTACAGGGAGACTCGCCACGGATGCCTCTCCCCCCACGTGCGTCAGTGTCGCAGCCATCCATGGCGCACTACATTGGGACACCCACATTCCCAGACTTCACAAGAGAAGACCGAGCGCAGTATACCGAGCTGCGCATGTGCCTAGAGACAATTATGTCCGGAGTACAGGACGAGTCATACAAGTATGCCATTCTCCTTAAGCACCTCAAGGTAACTAGAGCGCACAACATAGCGCTGGCATACTCCAATTCACAAACTCCCTATTCTGATGCCCTGGTTGCCCTCGACGCACGTTACGGACGTACATGGGACTATGTCATTCAGGAGATACGTGAGATTGAACGTCTCCCCCCGGCTAGAGACAACCGAGCCCTGGACGACCTATCCGTCAAAGTACAATCCCTGGTAGGGATGCTCGGGTCCCAACGAGAGAAGGGGATGTACGAGTTGTACGCCAACTCCAACGTGGAGCGTATATTGGAGAAGCTCCCCCCATTCCGCCAAGAACGTTTTCGGCGGCAAAGAAACTACCGTGACCCGAATGGCCCAGAACAGTCACTCCTGGACCTTGCTGACTTCCTAGCCAGGGAGGTTAGCAGCCTAAGAATTGACACCTTCGCATGGGGTGGCTCGAACATTAAAGAGGGACCGAGGAGGTTTAAAGACCAAAGCAGGCCCATCACCGTGATGCACCAAGCCGAGGCGGTGTCACGGCAGACGAGTCACAACCCCCCCGCCAAGGAAAAATGGAAGATTGCCTGTCAATACTGCGACAGTGAACACTGGCTGTCACAGTGCGACGCATTCAAGAGACTGACCACCGCCGAAGTAAGTCAGTGGATTAAAGATAACCGCCGCTGCTTCCGCTGCGCGCGCGGCCACATGGCAGCAGAATGCCGCCTTAAGAAGAAGTGTGGCAAGTGTGACGGCGCCCACCTCGAAGCACTGCACGAGAGCAACAAGCGCCCACCAGAAGACCAAAGTAGGCCCATCACAGTGATGTACCAGGCCGAGTCGGTGTCACAACAGAAGATTATTTACCCCCCTTTACAGAAGATTATTTACCCCCCCCCCTGGTGTACTTACTGCCGCAGCGGACACTGGCAGTCACGGTGCGACGCATACAAGAAACTGACCCCCGCCGAAATGGATCAGTGGGGTAAGGCTAACACGCAGGACGCCGCTTACTGCGAAACACTGCGCGAGGCCCACAAGCAAAGATTAGCTCTACAAAGCAACTCGGGAACAGAGGTGCTCCACATCGACCCCGCGAATAGTGGGAGCCCCAGAGTGCTCCTCAAGGTAGTACGAGTACTCCTCAGTCATGGGGACAAGGTACTCGACACCTATGCCGTCCTCGACGACGGGTCGGAGAAGACACTCCTCCTCGCCTCCGCCGCGACCCAGTTGGACCTGCGGGGCCCAGAGGAGACGATGACCATCCGTACCATTAGTCGAGACTTAAAGACAATCAAAGGTGAAAACGTCTCGTTCACCATTGCAGCGATCGACCAGCCTGAGAAGCGGTACAGTATCAGCAAGGCGCTCATGAGCTACGACATAGGTTTGTCACGCTACGATTACCCCATCCCACAGCTGATGGAGAAGTACAACCACCTACGCCAACTGCCCATACCGCTCATCAGCGGAGCTTCACCGACCCTACTTATTGGCTCCGACCACGCGGACCTTATTGTCCCAACCAAGGCGGCCCACATCGGACCCAAAGGATGCCCAGCCGCGGTTAAGACCCGACTGGGGTGGACGCTCCAGGGCCCCCTCTACGGACCTGCCAGCCAACCAACGTCCACACGCTGCCTTTACACCAAGGTGAGCGACACAGACAACACTCTCCTACAGCACGTTGAGAGGCTATGGACACTAGACGCGCTGCCATTCAAGACCGAACGCAAGATGGTTCGGTCCAAAGAGGACAAGTATGCCATCGCTCTACTAGATCAGAAGACTACGAGAGTCGAGGTCGACGGAGTGTTCAGATACGCAACCCCACTCTTGAGGCGGGCGAAGATGCTGGTGAGAGAACTGTGGGACAACGAGCAGGGCTGGGACGACCCCATACCTGAGCACCTGGCTACCACATGGAGAGAGTGGGAGGATGAACTTGTCTTACTCCACGGGGTGGCCATCCCGCGGAGTTACTTCCCCCCTACCGTGCGACTGGAGAAGTGTCAGACAGACCTGCACGTCTTCAGCGATGCCTCAGAAGTGGCGTACGGAACAGTGGCCTACCTGAGGGCTCAAGAAGAGGGAGTTCTGAACTCCAAGCCCCTCAGCTACGCTCCAAGCGACGTAGCTGACATAGAACCCATCACCCCAAACTACCTCTTGATTGGGCGGCCGGGCCCTGCCCTTTCTCAGACGGTGTGCGGACAGGATGGGATGAACGGACGGAGGATGTGGAGACACAGCCAAGTACTGGCCGACCAGTCTTGGGCCCGCTTCCTCCTACACTACCTACCCTCCCTTCCAGCCCGTCAGAAATGGGTGAAAGACAGGGATAACCTGACCGTGGGAACCGTCGTGACGATAATAGACCAGTCACTACCCCGAGCTACGTGGCCAGCCGGCCGGGTGAGCAGAGTGATTACTGGTTCAGAGGGGAAGGTCAGAGCGGCAGAAGTCATCGTCCAAGGGCGGACTTATAACAGACCAGTAGCCAAGTTGATTGAGCTGCCGGCGTTCCCTGACCCCCCTGACGACGACGATAACCCACTGACCTTATAGATTATTTCCAACTCCCCATAGCACATTATGGAGAAGTTGACTTGACCCTTAATATTAATCTGTGCCCACATTTATTTACTAATTAGGTGCGGACTAATTAGGGGGCGGCTGTTCTGAAGGTCCAGATTAACACTGAAAGTCTGCGTTTATTATTTTGTATAACTTGTATATTGTTTATATAAGATATATATCTTTACGCCATCTGTTTGCATAATAGTATTCTTCGCTCGCCTCATTGGGTCCCACCCTTGACATTGGAGGCGCCAGTGACGAGCCCCCCAGACATGGTTCTAGACATGTTCAGACAAGTTCAGACTTGCCCATAGCAGGCGCATTGATTCTGGACAGGTAAATCGGCTGAGCCCCATAGGGATCAGTCTGAGTATATATATTGTAGATGGTGCAAGCAGCCGCGAGTCGGCAGTAACAGAACAGGAGAAGTAGCAGAGCGAGAGCGTGATACGTCCGGTACAGTTGTACACAGACCTACAAGCAGTGTATCGTTACAGATAGCTAATGGCTACTTAGATACGACTATAATATTGTAGAGCCATTATTGGTGCAGTATAGTGACTTGTGTAAGCGAAGTAACGTGGAGAAACGTATAGTTAAACCCAGCGGCGTTTGGATCGAACTACTCATTGAAGACCGTCTGCGGGTTAGCTTCCAGTACAAACGAAGCTAGCTAGCTACCATCTATGCCAACGGGCCTTTGGATTAATAGCTATTAACCCTGCCATCGGGCGCTAGGATTACAAGGACCGGTTCCGTACGAGACCCCTTTTCTTCCAGCGACGACAGGATTATCCGACCGGTCTACAGGTCCTCCGGAGCTTGGAGCTCCAGAGGGAAACCATCGTCTCCAGCTACCCTTGCTTTTCCCAGAATCGCCTCGTTTCTTCTCACTCCCTGCAGAGCTCCGGTCGAGTATCCGTAACCTAGGAATTATTCATTACCGCTGACTTTGATACCCTGACATTCTATTATTAAAGGAGAACCGTGATAATTCAGATGTATGTTGCTATGACTATTAAAATGCTTATAAACCAGGTATCCTTGTCCCCGCGCCGTCAATTGAGTGTCCGCCATTTTGTCTAACTATACTGTCTGGCTATTAATATTCTTTAGTAGTGGTTTAATCTAAACAATCTTTAATACAGTCCGGGTTGTGTAGCCCCTTAGCTACAACGGGGTTTACCACAAACAGAAGAAAAAACTCAGAGTTGTCTTTGACTGTTCCTCGTCGTACAAAGGTCGATCTCTCAATACAGAACTTCTCCAAGGTCCAGATTTGGCTAACCCGCTTCTAGGCGTGCTGCTTAGGTTCCGCAAGGAACAAATTGCAATAATGGCAGACATTGAAGCCATGTACTACCAAGTACAAGTACATGAAGAGCACAGAGACTTCCTGAGATTCTTATGGTGGCCAGAAGGAGATGTTACTAAGCCGCTGTGTACTGCATGAGTGTTCATCTCTTTGGGGTGGTGTCATCTCCAAGTATCGCCAACTTTGCCTTGCAGCAAACCAGAAATGACAACTCAGAGAAATACAGCATGGAGGTACTTGATACAATCAAGCATGGCTTCTATGTAGATGATTGCCTCAAGTCTGTGGACTCCTCAAGGCAAGCAATCAAACTAATAAAGGACCTTAGGTAAGCATGCACCCTAGGGGGCTTTACCCTAACCAAATGGGTGAGCAACAGCCAGGAAGTTCTGACAACAGTTCCTGAAAGTCACAGAGCCAAGCTAGTGCAACAACTTGACTTGGATAGAGAAAAGCCACCGCTGGAAAGGGTACTAGGTATCCAATGGAACATCCACAGAGACACTTTCAACTTCATGGTTTCCGTCAAAAACAGAGCTCCTACAAGACGAACTATTCTCTCCATAGTCAGTTCCATATACGATCCTCTGGGTTTCCTTTCTCCCCTTATCCTCAAAGCCAAGCAGATTCTACAGAAGCTTGGAAAGTGTGGATGGGATGACATCATTCCTGAGGAACTATCAAAGCCCTGGCAAAGATGGATTACAGAGCTAGATCAACTCAGCAGATTCGAGGTGGACAGATGCTTAAAGCCTGAACATTTTGGACTTGTAAGGACTGCTGAGCTGCATCACTTCTGTGACGCGAGTGAGTCAGGAATTGGGGCAGCAAGCTACCTCAGACTCACAAATAACATGGGAGATGTCCATGTTACCTTTGTATTTGGCAAAGCCAGAGTAACTCCACTAAAACAAATCACCATTCCAAGGCTTGAGCTTGCAGCTGCAACGCTTGTTGTGAAAGCAGACAGAATGTTACAAAGGGAGCTACATATGGAACTGGAGAATTCTACATTCTGGACAGACAGTACATCAGTACTGAAATACATTTTCAACCAAACAAAACGATTCCACACATACGTTGCAAATAGTATTGCAGTGATCCACAACCTGTCTCACAAAAATCAATGGAGACATGTAAGTTCCAAGGACAATCCGGCAGACGACGCCTCACGTGGATTTCACATAGAATCATTTCTGAATTCTACCAGATGGTTGTATGGCCCCGACTTCCTGTCAAAAGAGAAAGCGGAATGGCCTGAATTTCCTGAGGATCTTGGCCACATCCCCCCAAGTGACCCAGAGGTAAAAAAGGACATCACTGTAAATTGCTTGAACATGGACAACAGCACTACTAGCAAGCTAATTGAATACTACTCTTCATGGAAGAAACTTCAAAGAGCTGTGGGCTGGTGGCTGAAAAACTCGTACTGCTTCGAAGTCAGAAAGCCAAGGTTTGTGTGACCCGCTCCTTCAAGCTTAAAGATGAGCAACAAGGCTTATCTGTGGAGGACTTGTATGAAGCAGAGAAGTCAATCATCCGCTATGAACAACAGCGCTACTTTGATTCAGAACTCACTCTTCTGAAAAAGGACAAACCAGTCAAAGCGGACAGCTCCATACGCAAACTGGATCCGATCATGGATGAAGGCATCCTAAGGATTGGAGGGCGGCTAAGTAAAACAGCTATGCCAGTGAGTTTGAAAAACCCAATCATACTGCCCAGAGACTCTCTTGTATCCAAATTGATCTTGCAGGATATCCACCAGCAGGTTGGGCACTCTGGACGAAACCACATGCTCTCCAGGCTCGGTCAAAAATTCTGGCTACCATCTGCAAACTCTTCAGCAAGAAAGATCATAAAATCATGTGTATTTTGCAGACGCTTACAAGCAAGAGTTGGAGAGCAAAAGATGGCTGACTTGCCAGAGGATCGTGTTGCTCCGGATCTCCCACCCTTCACTCACGTGGGCATCGATTATTTCGGACCCACAGAAGTTAAGAGAGGTCGAGCACATGTGAAACGATGGGGAGTAATATTCAAGTCAAGTCAAGTCAAGAGTTTTATTTGTTACGGCATACAAGTATACAATGAAATGCGGGTGGTCTTGCCCGCAATGATGTGCAATACAGTAGTAACAACATATAATAGAATCCAATAAAACAACATTGTGCAATAAACAAGTAACATAGTAGGGCATATCGGTTGTTGTTGGGGTGGTGTGGGTCTTTCATTGTTCTGCAGGCTCTGGATTTGCACCTCTTGTTGTATAGAACCTGCAGGGGTGGTAGTGCAATACCCGTGGTACGCTCGGCTGAGCGCACCACTCTCTGTAGGGCCTTCTTGTCCTGTGCCGTGCTGTTTCCATACCAGGCAGTGATGTTTACTTGCCTCGTGAGTCGAGCAGTTCACCTGGAAGTGGCGAGCACTTTGGACACAGACTCCTGCATCAACGCCATACAGCGATTTTTATGTCGGAGAGGATCGGTACTAGCCATTCGAACAGATCGTGGTACCAACTTTGTGAGTGCTCAGAAAGAACTGGAAGCTGCTTTGATTCAGCTAGATCACCAAAGAATTCCGGATGCACTCCTGACCAGTCAAGTCAGGTGGTTATTCAATCCGCCTTCCGGAGCCCACTTTGGAGGAGTGTGGGAAAGACTGATCAGGCTGGTGAAAAAGGTACTCTTCTCAGTCCTAAAGCAGCAAACGATGGATGACGATGTGCTACAGACGGCTCTATATGAGGTCGAATCCATCCTCAACGATGGACCCATCACGACTGTATCAACGGATCCAAATGATCTAAAGCCCTTAACGCCAAACCACCTGCTACAGTTAAAAACCAAACCCCTCTTGCCACCTGGACTCTTTCGTAAAGATGAACTCTATGCCAGAAGGAGATGGAAACAGGTGCAATACCTTGCAGACCTATTCTGGAGAAGGTGGACCAAAGAATATTTATCACTCATGCAACAAAGACAAAAGTGGTTCAAGACAAGAAAGAACTTCAATGTCAATGATGTAGTCGTCATAGTAGACGAAACTGCACCAAGAAATTCATGCCCCCTAGCCTGTGTGGTCAAGACCTTGCCAGACTCTAAAGGACATGTTCGGAGTGTGTTAGTTCGAACCAAGACAAACACAGTCCAAAGGCCCATCGATAAGCTCTGCTTGCAGCTGGAAGCGGATGATTGAGCTGAAAATGTTAAATTTCCCCTGCCCCCTGCCCACTTCGCCCATGCCACTGCACACACACTACCCTCTCGCACTTCTTTACACAGATTAACTGTTCTATCTTACACCACATCTACTCCCATGGGACTTTGTTCTATCCAATGGCTGGCGTATCGTGGTTGTCATACCATCAAGAACACTTATGCCACTGGGACTTTTTGGGTGTGGGGTGGTGGTTAAGTTGGGGCATGATGAAGATGGACTGGTATGGATTTTGGGACTGGGGGGGGATACATTTTGGACATTATGAAATTATAAAAGATAATGACTGTATTGAACATTACTAATGTAATGAATTGCTTTCTGATATTTCATGTTTATATTTTTACGTGTGCACTCTGGCTCCATTTAATGTTATTGATAACTGTAATTGTTTTTGCTATAGCGTCTCCAATTAGGGGCCGGCTTGTTGGAGCCATATTGACCCAATTTGAGTTTGATGGGAAACATGTAACAAAAAAATATATATTTTGATTTATGGATTATATTAACAATTGATATGAAATTGTACTTACCTGTATGATTTAAATTAATCTTGAAATGGATATTACCTGGACACTTATCTGTTGATGACTGTGGGGGCGTGGCATAGATTCACTCATAGATGCACCCCCCCCCCCTTTGGGAGTCTTCAAATCAGTGAATGAAATGTTTGACAGCGGCGTTTGGTGTGCAATAGTTTTTCGACCGCATCAAGCCAGACCAATTATATTGTTTACTTTGTCAAGATCCTGTTCGATATTATTTTATTTAGTATAGAAAAGTCAACCGGAGTTTATGTTTAATAAATGTACATCTACTTACATCCTCTCTGTGAGTGCTTTATGATGAATGCGCGTCGGCCAACTCTGCAACTAACTCCAGTGGCTAATTGGAAACTATGAAGAATTAGCCACTTCAGTAGTAGTAGTAGTAGTAGTAGTAGTAGTAGTAGTAGTAGTAGTAGTAGTAGTAGTAGTAGTAGTAGTAGTAGTAGCAGTAGTAGCAGTAGTAGTAGAGTAGTAGTATTACCTTTATTAAATCAGTCAGTAGTGAGGATTTGAACATCCAGTCCAGTCTCATCTCACGGTCTGCCAGCAGGTCGGCCAGGCTGCCTCGCGGACAATGTTCTGTTACCATGGCGAAGATCCCAGAGTCAAAGAACAGGCCGAGGTAGAGGTTGAGGTTCTCATGACGCATCTCTCTCACCTGAAAAACACATAAACACATTACATATTTACATGAAAAACACTGCTGATTTATTTTTGCACATAATTTCACACACATCCAGAAACGTTTGTTAATGTGTTCGTTCGCTAGTCAGTATTCGGGTACTATCCTGGCTGAAGTGGTTCTGTGTGGTCTGGTCAGTATTCGGGTACTAACCTGGCTGAAGTGGTTCTGTGTGGTCTGGTCAGTATTCGGGTACTAACCTGGCTGAAGTGGTTCTGTGTGGTCTGGTCAGTATTCGGGTACTAACCTGGCTGAAGTGGTTCTGTGTGGTCTGGTCAGTATTCGGGTACTAACCTGGCTGAAGTGGTTCTGTGTGGTCTGGTCAGTATTCGGGTACTAACCTGGCTGAAGTGGTTCTGTGTGGTCTGGTCAGTATTCGGGTACTAACCTGGCTGAAGTGGTTCTGTGTGGTCTGGTCAGTATTCAGGTACTAACCTGGCTGAAGTGGTTCTGTGTGGTCTGGTCAGTATTCAGGTACTAACCTGGCTGAAGTGGTTCTGTGTGGTCTGGTCAGTATTCGGGTACTAACCTGGCTGAAGTGGTTCTGTGTGGTCTGGTCAGTATTCGGGTACTAACCTGGCTGAAGTGGTTCTGTGTGGTCTGGTCAGTATTCGGGTACTAACCTGGCTGAAGTGGTTCTGTGTGGTCTGGTCAGTATTCGGGTACTAACCTGGCTGAAGTGGTTCTGTGTGGTCTGGTCAGTATTCGGGTACTAACCTGGCTGAAGTGGTTCTGTGTGGTCTGGCTGATGGCGGACTTGGTATTTCCTTCTGGAAACTTCCTCAACCACACCCAGTCGCCCTGGCAAAGAAGCAGCGAATCAGAACGGAGAAACCTTTGTGTGTGTGTGTGTGTGTGTGCGTGTGTGGTGAGTGGTGTGTGTGTAACAGTACCTCCAATAGCCCGATATTAGAACTGTCAGGTGTGGTCTGGATGTAGCTTTTACCGATGGAGCGAACCGGAGTCTTGATGTCTAGAAGACTTTTCATAATAGATTCTTCATTTATTTTCTGTTGACACACAGAAAGACTGGTCAGTAGAGAGTCTGATATAGTCTGATAGAGTCTAATATAGTCTAATAGAGTCTGATAGAGTCTGATAGAGTCTAATAGAGTCTAATAGAGTCTGATAGAGTCTAATAGAGTCTGATAGAGTCTGATAGAGTCTGATAGAGTCTAATAGAGTCTGATAGAGTCTAATAGAGTCGAATAGAGTCTGATAGACTCTGATAGTCTGATAGAGTCTGATAGAGTCTAATAGAGTCTGATAGAGTCTGATAGAGTCTGATAGAGTCTGATAGAGTCTAATAGAGTCTAATAGAGTCTGATAGAGTCTAATAGAGTCTAATAGAGTCTGATAGAGTCTAATAGAGTCTGATAGAGTCTGATAGAGTCTGATATAGTATAATAGAGTCTAATAGAGTCCGATAGAGTCTGATAGAGTCTAATAGAGTCTGTTAGAGTCTGATAGAGTCTAATAGAGTCTGATAGAGTCTGATAGAGTCTGATAGAGTCTAATAGAGTCTGATAGAGTCTGATAGAGTCTGATAGAGTCTAATAGAGTCTGATAGAGTCTAATAGAGTTTGATAGAGTCTGATAGAGTCTAATAGAGTCTGATAGAGTCTGATAGAGTCTGATAGAGTCTGATAGAGTCTAATAGAATCTGATAGAGTCTGATAGAGTCGAATAGAGTCTGATATAGTATAATAGAGTCTGATAGAGTCTAATAGAGTCTGATAGAGTCTGATAGAGTCTGATAGAGTCTAATAGAGTCTGATAGAGTCTGATAGAGTCTAATAGAGTCTGATAAAGTATGATAGAGTCTGATAGAGTCTAATATAGTCTGATAGAGTCTAATAGAGTCTAATAGAGTCTAATAGAGTCTGATAGAGTCTGATAGAGTCTAATAGAGTCTAATAGAGTCTGATAGAGTCTAATAGAGTCTGATAGAGTCTAATAGAGTCTAATAGAGTCTGATAGAGTCTGATAGAGTCTGATAGAGTCTAATAGAGTCTGATAGAGTCTGATAGAGTCTAATAGAGTCTGATAGAGTCTGATAGAGTCTGATAGAGTCTAATAGAGTCTGATAAATTCTGATAGAGTCTGATAGAGTCTAATAGAGTCTTATAGAGTCTAATAGAGTCAAATAGAGTCTGATAGTCTGATAGAGTCTGATAGAGTCTAATAGAGTCTGATAGAGTCTAATAGAGTCTAATAGAGTCTGATAGAGTCTAATAGAGTCTGATAGAGTCTGATAGAGTCTGATAGAGTCTGATAGAGTCTGATAGAATCTAATAGAGTCTGATATAGTATAATAGAGTATAATAGAGTCTGATAGAGTCTGATAGAGAGTCGAATAGAGTCTGATAGAGTCTGATAGTCTAATAGAGTCTGATAGAGTCTGATAGAGTATAATAGAGTCTGATAGAATCTAATAGAGTCTGATATAGTATAATAGAGTCTAATCGAGTCTGATAGAGTCTGATAGAGAGTCGAATAGAGTCTGATAGAGTCTGATAGTCTAATATAGTCTGATAGAGTATAATAGAGTCTGATAGAGTCTAATAGAGTCTGATAGAGTCTAATAGAGTCTAATAGAGTCTGATAGAGTCTAATAGAGTCTAATATAGTCTAATAGAGTCTGATAGAGTCTGATAGAGTCTGATAGATTCTGATAGAGTGTGATAGAGTCTAATAGAGTCTGATAGAGTCTTATAGAGTCTGATAGAGTCTGATAGAGAGTCTGATAGAGTCTAATAGAGTCTGATAGAGTCTGATAGAGTCTGATAGAGTCTGATAGAGTCTAATAGAGTCTGATATAGTCTGATATAGTCTGATAGAGTATAATAGAGTCTGATAGAGTCTGATAGAGTCTGATAGAGTCTGATAGAGTCTAATAGAGTCTGATAGAGTCTGATAGAGAGTCTGATAGAGTCTAATATAGTCTGATAGAGTCTGATAGAGTCTAATAGAGTCTAATAGAGTCTGATAGAGTCTGATATAGTCTGATAGATTCTGATAGAGTGTGATAGAGTCTAATAGAGTCTGATAGAGTCTCATAGAGTCTGATAGAGTCTGATAGAGTCTGATAGAGAGTCTGATAGAGTATGATAGAGTCTGATAGAGTCTGATAGAGTCTGATAGAGTCTAATAGAGTCTGATAGAGTCTGATAGAGTCTGATAGAGTCTAATAGAGTCTGATAGAGTCTGATAGAGTCTAATAGAGTCTGATAGTCTAATAGAGTCTGATAGAGTCTGATAGAGTCTGATAGAGTCTGATAGAGTCTAATAGAGTCTGATAGAGTCTAATAGAGTCTGATAGAGTCTGATAGAGTCTAATAGAGTCTGATAGAGTCTGATAGAGAGTCTGATAGAGTCGAATAGAGTCTGATAGTCTTGAAGGGTCAGAACCTCTTCCTACCTACCAATGATGATGTCGTTTCTCAGCACAACCTGTGCTGTGCTGCATACTGGATACCTGCAGCTCTGGCTAGTTAGCCACAAAGCTAACGTAAACTCTCTGGCTAGTTAGCCACAAAGCTAATGTAAACTCTCTGGCTAGTTAGCCACAAAGCTAACGTAAACTCTCTGGCTAGTTAGCCACAAAGCTAACGTAAACGCTCTGGCTAGTTAGCCACAAAGCTACCGTAAACTCTCTGGCTAGTTAGCCACAAAGCTAACGTAAACTCTCTGGCTAGTTAGCCACAAAGCTAACGTAAACTCTCTGGCTAGTTAGCCACAAAGCTAACGTAAACTCTCTGGCTAGTTAGCCACAAAGCTAACATAAACGCTCTGGCTAGTTAGCCACAAAGCTACCGTAAACTCTCTGGCTAGTTAGCCACAAAGCTACCGTAAACTCTCTGGCTAGTTAGCCACAAAGCTAACGTAAACTCTCTGGCTAGTTAGCCACAAAGCTAACGTGAACTCTCTGGCTAGTTAGCCACAAAGCTAACGTAAACTCTCTGGCTAGTTAGCCACAAAGCTAATGTAAACTCTCTGGCTAGTTAGCCACAAAGCTAATGTAAACTCTCTGGCTAGTTAGCCACAAAGCTAACGTAAACTCTCTGGCTAGTTAGCCACAAAGCTAAAAAATAAAGTCTGTTCTTGTCCATAAAGTCTGTTCTTGTCCATAAAGTCTGTTCTTGTCCATAAAGTCTGTTCATGTCCATAAAGTCTGTTCATGTCGATAAAGTCTGTTCATGTCCATAAAGTCTGTTCTTGTCCATAAAGTCTGTTCTTGTCCATAAAGTCTGTTCATGTCCATAAAGTCTGTTCATGTCCATAAAGTCTGTTCATGTCCATAAAGTCTGTTCTTGTCCATAAAGTCTGTTCATGTCCATAAAGTCTGTTCATGTCCATAAAGTCTGTTCATGTCCATAAAGTCTATTCATGTCCATAAAGTCTGTTCATGTCCATAAAGTCTATTCATGTCCATAAAGTCTGTTCATGTCCATAAAGTCTGTTATTGTCCATAAAGTCTGTTCATGTCCATAAAGTCTGTTCTTGTCCATAAAGTCTGTTCTTGTCCATAAAGTCTGTTCTTGTCCATAAAGTCTGTTCATGTCCATAAAGTCTGTTCATGTCCATAAAGTCTGTTCATGTCCATAAAGTCTGTTCATGTCCATAAAGTCTGTTCATGTCCATAAAGTCTGTTCTTGTCCATAAAGTCTGTTCATGTCCATAAAGTCTGTTCATGTCCATAAAGTCTGTTCATGTCCATAAAGTCTGTTCATGTCCATAAAGTCTGTTCATGTCCATAAAGTCTGTTCTTGCTCCAAACGCTCTGCTCAACCTGTGATCCACCCAGGAGTTAGAGATCCCTGTGATCCACCCAGGAGTTAGAGATCCCTGTGATCCACCCAGGAGTTAGAGATCACCTGGGCCCAGGAGTTCAAAAGTGATCTGATCAGATTTTGATTAAATCCTGCAAATGGGTAGTTCAAAACAAAAAAAACAGGATTGGGATCACTTAGGAATCCGATCAGATCAGGTAATCGAATCCTAGCTTTAATCTGGATCAAATCTTCAAAATGCGTAGTTCCAAACTTTAACATATGATTGGGATCATTTTGATCCAAAAAAATCAGGATTAACTTGATCCCAGTAGAAGGGTGGATTTAGAGTGGATTACCAGAACAAAATATAGTATACAATTAATTTCAAAATACATTTCAATATAAAAAGCTGGTAGAGTTTGTAAATAAAAAAAAGACATTGTTTGTAGGCTCAGTGGTCGCAAAATGTTTATTTACTTTTTTCTGTCACATTTACAGTGGCCTCTAGCCTACCTCTCAGAACAGTGCATTCAACCAAATAATAAGTTTATCATCACAAAATTATCTCAACAAATATTATATCAATCCAAAATAAAATTTTGAATCATCAAACAATTATCTACAAATAATAGGTCATCATATATCAACTTCAAAAGTAGTTGTTGACAATGGCATCTCTCATTGTACGACCACTGGGTCTCTCATTTAGAGAAACCTCCGCAGGTGGGCCTGGATCATCAACAGGGGCCAGGGGCTCTGGAGGATCATCAGGTGGGCCTGGATCATCAACAGGGGCCAGGGGCTCTGGAGGATCATCAGGTGGGCCTGGATCATCAACAGGGGCCAGGGGCTCTGGAGGATCATCAGGTGGGCCTGGATCATCAACAGGGGCCAGGGGCTCTGGAGGATCATCAGGCGGGCCTGGACCATCAACAGGGGCCAGGGGCTCTGGAGGATCATCAGGTGGGCCTGGACCATCAACAGGGGCCAGGGGCTCTGGAGGATCATCAGGCGGGCCTGGATCATCAACAGGGGCCAGGGGCTCTGGAGGATCATCAGGTGGGCCTGGATCATCAACAGGGGCCAGGGGCTCTGGAGGATCATCAGGTGGGCCTGGATCATCAACAGGGGCCAGGGGCTCTGGAGGATCATCAGGCGGGCCTGGATCATCAACAGGGGCCAGGGGCTCTGGAGGATCATCAGGTGGGCCTGGATCATCAACAGGGGCCAGGGGCTCTGGAGGATCATCAGGTGGGCCTGGATCATCAACAGGGGCCAGGGGCTCTGGAGGATCATCAGGTGGGCCTGGACCATCAACAGGGGCCAGGGGCTCTGGAGGATCATCAGGTGGGCCTGGATCATCAACAGGGGCTCTGAGGTTCATCAGTGTCGTCACAAAGAGGGACACTGCGGTGGACTTCAGATTCAGCTCCTCAACGCACGTCTTGAAGACGCTGCTCTACAGCTGCCTTTCAATGAATCACTGAAGAGGATCTGTGAAATTGTTGTTGTTGTTGTTGCCCTATTAGATTTATTGTTTTTGATTGAAGTGCTGTTATATACTTGGCAAAATATGATTTATTATATTCTTCTTAATAAATGGCTCTAAATTGTTATACTGTCTTCCTTATGTTGTTCTTTATATCCAATAGGTGGCGATATGTAGGCTTAAAGGTGCAATATGCAACTTTTCTTGCATTTTTCAATGCAAATGGAATTACTGATGTGGCGAAAATGCGCTCTATTCTCCTGAGTGTGTGTGGGGCTAAGACTTATAAGCTAATAAGGAATTTAGCTACACCACTGAAACCGGGGGAAATTCCATATGAAGACTTAGTCAAGCTTGTGGGGAACCACCACAACCCAAGACCCTCTGTGATAGTGCAACGTTTCAAATTCCACAGTCTGTTCAGGAAGCAAGGTCAGTCTGTAGCCAACTTTGTGGCTGAGCTACGCCAACTGTCGGAACATTGTGAATTCGGGGCAGTGTTGGATGATATGCTCCGTAACAGATTAGTTTGCGGCATTAATAATGACCCCATACAGCGCCGCCTGCTGGGGGAAGCCCCGCCGCTGACTTTTAAAAAAGCCCTGGAGATTTCCCAAGGTATGGAGATGGCTGCAAATAATGCTAGGGACATACAGAGGGGGAATGGGTTGTCACAGACAGCGACAGTGCACCAAGTCAGAAGGGATCCTGCCTATAAAGAGACTGGTAAAAATGAAGTGTTTAAAAAAGGGGTGGAATGTTTTAGGTGTGGGGGGTCGTCGCATTATGCAAATGACTGTTGATTCAAAGAGGCTGTCTGCCATAATTGTAATAAAAAGGGACACCTAGCAAAGAAGTGCAGGAGTTCAAAAGACAATAAAATGGGCAGGGGCAAGCCTTGGCAGGGAAAGCAGCGACAGGCTCAAGCCTCCACACACCACCTGGAAGAAACACATGAGGAAGCAGAGTGTGCATACAACATGTTCGGGGTGGGAACAGATGAGGAGCCACCTGAACCCTATTATGCCACTATCACTGTCGGGGGACAGGATGTAAAGTTTGAGATTGACTCAGGGGCTACTGCATCGGTCATCAGTGAGGAGACCTACAGGAAGACATGGGGGTCTAACCTACCTACCACCCATTAGCCCATCAAAGCTCAGGCTCAGGACATACACAGGTCAGCCCATACCTCATATAGGGGTGCTATATGTGGACATTTTAGCGGGGAATCAGAAGGCAAAGGCCAGGCTGGTTATAGCTAAGGGGGGGGGGGGGGCAAGTCTTTTGGGCAGTGATTGGCTAAGGAAAATTAAGCTAAACTGGCATAATGTTAAATATGTGCACACGACAGAGGACATCCTGCATCGGTACAGTGATGTTTTCAGGGACGAGCTGGGCACACTGAAGGGGGTAACTGTGAAACTCCATGTTGACCCTGAGGCCGCCCCAAGGTTTTTCAAGCCTAGGTCGGTGCCGTATGCCATGAAGGTCAAGGTGGCGGAGGAGCTGGAACGTTTGCAGAAGCAAGGCATCATTGAACCCGTCCAATTTTCAAGGTGGGCGGCTCCCATTGTGCCAATCCTGAAAGAGGATAATACAGCACGCATATGTGGAGACTACAAGGTGACGGTAAATCAGGTCTCTAAACTGGAGGAGTATCCACTACCAAGAGTGGATGACCTGTTTGCAACCTTGTCAGGGGGGAAGCTTTTCACAAAGCTAGACATGAGCCATGCTTACCAGCAACTGCAACTTGACGAAGAGTCAAAAGAGTATGTCACCATCAACACTCACAAGGGCTTATTTAAATACAATCGCCTTGTGTTTGGAGTGGCATCCAGCCCCGCCATTTTTCAAAGAACAATGGACACGCTGTTACAGGGTATCCCACACGTAGCGGTATATCTGGATGATATCCTCATCACGGGGGCCACGGAGGCGGAGCATCTGGCTAACCTAGAGCAGGTGTTGAAACGACTCTCAGACGCAGGACTGCGTTTGAAGCGTGCCAAGTGTGTGTTCCTGGCACAGAGCGTGACCTACCTGGGACACAGGATCACAGCACAGGGGCTCAGCCCTTTGGAAGACAAGGTGAGAGCCATAAAGGAGGCTCCGAGCCCAAAGAGTGTCCATGAACTGAGATCGTTTTTGGACATGGTGAATTATTATGGCAAATTTCTGCCGGATTTATCAAATGTTTTGGCCCCGCTGTACAAGCTACTGCACCTTGACACTAAGTGGGAGTGGAGTGGAGAGCAGCAGAGAGCTTTTAAGGAAGTGAAAGAGCTGCTCCAGTCTGCAAAGCTGCTCGTTCACTACGACCCAGACAAAGAGATCATCGTCTCGAGTGATGCCTCGCCTTATGGAGTCGGAGCAGTGCTCTCACACATCATGGAGGATGGAGATGAGAAGCCTGTTGCTTTTGCTTCACGTACCCTAACAGCAGCAGAGAAGGGGTACTCTCAGTTAGATAAAGAGGGTCTAGCTGTTGTTTTTGCTGTGAAGCGTTTCCATCAATACCTATACGGATGGGCATTCACTATCACAACAGACCATAAACCTCTGATGAGTCTGTTCAGTGAGACAAAATGCATCCCACCGCTGGCCTCAGCCAGGATACAGCGTTGGGCTCTCACACTCTCAGCCTACCAGTACACTATAGTGTTCAAAGCGGGCAAGGATAACGCAAATGCTGACGCACTGAGTCGACTGCCGTTACCAGAGACACCCGCCACTACATATGTGCCTCCAGAGACTGTATTTTCATTGGAGAGGCTAGCAGAGACACCTATCAAAGCGACACAGATTAAGCAGTGGACAGAGAGGGACCCGGTCCTGTCTCGGGTCAAGACCTTCCTTTTGCAAGGTTGGCCCTGTGTCGTGGAGGGAGAGGAACTGAGGCCGTATGCTACACGCAAAACAGAACTGAGCCTGCAGGACGGCTGTGTCTTCTGGGGGTCGAGGGTCATCGTACCGCCCCCAGGACGGTCACAAGTTGTGGAGGAGATACATGAGACTCATCCAGGAGTCTCCCGGATGAAAAGCCTAGCGAGATCATACGTCTGGTGGCCAAGAATGGACGATGATCTGGAGAGCAAGGTAAAATCATGCACACAGTGTCAGACTAATCAGAACAATCCACCGCCTGCTCCGTTGCACCCATGGGAGTGGCCAGACCTCCCCTGGTCTAGGCTGCATGTAGACTTTGCAGGACCCTTTATGGGACAAATGTTTCTGATCATGGTAGACGCACACTCAAAATGGATAGAAGCCCATATCATGAACAATATCAAGTTCAAGTTCAAGTTCTTTAATAGTTGTCATACAGAAGTACAGAATACTTTCATACAAAATGCTTCTTACTGTTACGCTCCAGAGACTGTGCTAGACAAGATAGTATCAAATAACATAATAACATAATATAGCATGAATTTAGAAGAAGAATGAGGTCACAGTTGTTCGGTATAGACATATGTACAATGTTGAGTTACCATATAATATACAATACACAATACTATGCAGTGTACTAATGTACAGTACTATCTAGTGCAAAGCAGAAATGGGATGAGGTACAATTTTAGGTACAATTTACAGTAAGGTGTACGAGTTGTAGTGCAATCCTTCATCCATAAATATAAAGTGTGGGGAGTGGGTGCTACAGTGTGTTTGTTTAAAGTGGGTGTGTGCTATAAAGTGTGTGTAGTGGGTGCTACAGTGTGTTTGTTTAAAGTGAGTGTGTGCGTGTGGATGTGTGTGCTATGTGTGTTTGGTGGTTGTTGTTGTGTAGTGTTCATTCATTGTTCGTTTAGCAGCCTGATGGCCTGGGGATAGAAGCTACTTCTGAGTCTTTCTGTGCTCGCCTTGAGACTCCTGTGTCGCTTGCCTGACGGCAGCAGTTCAAAGAGGCAGTTGTTCGGGTGGCTCGAGTCCTTAATAATTCTCTTAGCCTTCCCCTTGCAACGCTTGTTGTAAATGTTCTGGAGGGTGGGGAGCCCCCCTCCAATTGTGCGTTCGGCTGAACGTGTCACTCTTTGTAGTCTGCTTTGGTCTTTTGCAGTGCTATTCCCAAACCAGGAGGTGATGTTGCCGGTCAAGATGCTCTCTATTGTACATGAGTAGAAGTTCTTAAGGATCTTCTGGCTGACTTGGAACTTCCTTAGGCGCCTGAGGAAGTAGAGGCGTTGTCGTGCCTTCTTCACCACACTGTTAATGTGTATGGTCCATTTCAAGTCCTCGGATATGTGGGCTCCGAGGTACTTGAAGCTGTTGACTCTCTCAACCGGTGCCCCGTCGATGCTGAGGGGGCTGTAGTCCTTGACCCCCGACCTCCTGAAGTCCACAATCATCTCCTTTGTTTTGCTGACGTTCAGGGAGAGGCTGTTTTCCTGGCACCATCCCGCCAGGACCTTGACCTCTTCCAGGTAGGCCCTCTCGTCGTTGGCAGAGATCAGGCCCACCACCACTGTGTCGTCAGCAAATTTGACGATTGTATTGCTACTCCGCTGAGCCACACAGTCGTGTGTGTACAGGGAGTAGAGGAGGGGACTCAGAACACAGCCCTGGGGGGCCCCTATGTTGAGGGTGATGGATGAGGAGGTGCAGTTGCCTGCTCTCACCACCTGGGGTCTGCCAGTCAGGAAGTCCAAGACCCTGACTGGCAGCCCCCACACAGCCCCCACAACCATAGACCAACTCAGACAAGTCTTCGCAGTCCATGGGTTGCCAGACACCCTGGTCTCTGATAATGGCCCAACATTCACCAGTGAGCTATTCAGTGAATTTATGCACCAGAATGGCATTAATCACATTAGGACGGCGCCTTTCCACCCAGCATCAAATGGTTTGGCTGAGCGGGCTGTTCAGACAGTGAAAGAGGGGTTAAAGAGGATGACAGGAGACTCTCTAAACACTAGACTTTCACGTTTCCTGTTTACCTATCGCCTCACGCCTCAAACGACAACGGGGCGCACGCCAGCAGAGATGCTGATGGGGCGTAGGCCTAAGGCGAGATTGGACTTGCTGCGTCCAGACATGAAGGCGAAAGTACAGAGGAAGCAGGAGAAGCAGAAGGAGCGTCATGATCAGCACGCAAAAGAGAGACAATTAGGACCTGAGGACAAGGTCTATGTGAGGAATTTCAGTACTATCAACAAGCAACAGTGGCTGCCTGGCGTTATTCTGAAACAGAGTGGCCCAGTTTCCTATGTCATTCAACTGACTGATGGACGTGTTTTCCGTAGACACCAGGACAATGTACGCCTACGCCACGACACAAGTTCAGAGACGGATCGCACCACGGTGGATACCCGTGGGGAACAGACTATGGGAGAATGTTGTTTGCCAGTGACTACTGTACCAGTGACAGACTCCCCAGGAGAGGTGTCTGTGTCCCCAAGTAGAGTTGACACTCAGACCCCTCTCATGCTCTCAACACGAGAGCCACCCAAACCTCAGTCACCTGTGGTGTGTCCGAGGTCACCAGCGGTATTGTGCAGGTCACAGCGTGATCGCAGACCTCCCGACAAACTGAACATTTAACGAGACAGTTATGAGTGTAATGACTGTTGGTAATATGTTTTTCAAGTGCCTTATTTGGTAAGCTGTTGCTAAGTCATTTATTTAGTATATATATTTTTGGAAAGTGTACAAGGGTAAGACACTACTAGTATTATTTTTGTATTACATGGACATTTGGTAATGTTGAAATTTAAAGGGGGAGGGGTGTTGTAATGTCAGCCTTTGAACTGCTGCGGTCAGGCAAGCGATACCGGAGTCTCAAGGCGAGCACAGAAAGAATCAGAAGAAGCTTCTATCCCCAGGCCATCAGGCTGCTAAACTAACAATGAACACTACACAACAACAACCATCAAACGCACATAGCACACACATCCACACGCACACACTCACTTTAAACAAACACACTGTAGCACCCACTCCACACACTTTATAGCACACACCCACTTTAAACAAACACACTGTAGCACCCACTCCCCACACTTTATATTTATTGATGAAGGATTGCACTACAACTCGTACACCTTACTGTAAATTGTACCTAAATTGTACCTCATCCCATTTCTGCTTTGCACTATATAGTACTGTACATTAGTACACTGCATAGTATTGTAGATTATATGGTAACTCAGTTACGTCTATTCTGCATTGAACATTGTACATATGTCTATACTGAACACTGTGACCTCATTTTCTACTTCTAAATTACATGCTATACTATGTTATTTGATACTATCTTGTCTAGCACAGTCTCTGGAGCGTAACAGTAAGAAGCATTTTGTATGAAAGTATTCTGTACTTCTGTATGACAACTATTAAAGAAACTTGAAACTTGAAACTTAAACTTATAGATATATCTAGGATTAATATGGAGGCAGTATCTATATTCCCCCACTAGAGGGAGCTATTGCTCAAGGGATATTATTTTGTGACTACAGATATATACGGGAGGTATTCTCCGTATCCGGGTGCCTGAGTTCTTACCTGTATGACTAACGTGCGCGGAGTGTAAGACGCACCTGTATTGTACAACCTTCCATTGCTCCCGTTACCCACTAAACTACTCAACCAAAGGGATCACAAGCGTGTCGTGTGGCTTACTTATTATTAGAGGTTACCACATCTACAAACAAGGTGACGGATTACATTGGTTTAATGGGTGGCATGAGGACATGTGTTAACCCTTTCACTGCCACGGGACAGCCGGTTAACCCTTTCACTATGACAATACAGAAGGTTAGCCCTTTACTATCACACAACCGACGGCGATGCTCCATCATTAGCATCATTAGCTCCGTCTTGTTGCGTGCTCCTGGCCACCTGTACAGCGCACACACACACACACACACACACACACACACACACACACACACACACACACACACACACACACACACACACACACACACACACACACACACACACACGCTCACTGTATAGCCTACGTGTGTAATGAATGAACAGTAGGCTTATATTATTCAAATGACTTGTTTCATTAGGAGACAGTAGATACTGTATGCGCTGCCCTATAGTAGTACGTACAGTACGTACAGTACACATCGTAGCATGACATCTTAAGGCCGCCACGGAGTCGGGCGTACTGTGAGCGGACCGGACTCTGTGGAGTCTGGTCCGCTCACGCCCCAACTCTGTGGAGTCTGGTCCGCTCACGCCCCAACTCTGTGGAGTCTGGTCCGCTCACGCCCCACCTCTGTGGAGTCTGGTCCGCTCACGCCCCAACTCTGTGGAGTCTGGTCCGCTCACGCCCCAACTCTGTGGAGTCTGGTCCGCTCACGCCCCACCTCTGTGGAGTCTGGTCCGCTCACGCCCCACCTCTGTGGAGTCTGGTCCGCTCACGCCCCAACTCTGTGGAGTCTGGTCCGCTCACGCCCCAACTCTGTGGAGTCTGGTCCGCTCACGCCCCACCTCTGTGGAGTCTGGTCCGCTCACGCCCCACCTCTGTGGAGTCTGGTCCGCTCACGCCCCACCTCTGTGGAGTCTGGTCCGCTCACGCCCCACCTCTGTGGAGTCTGGTCCGCTCACGCCCCACCTCTGTGGAGTCTGGTCCGCTCACGCCCCACCTCTGTGGAGTCTGGTCCGCTCACGCCCCACCTCTGTGGAGTCTGGTCCGCTCACGCCCCACCTCTGTGGAGTCTGGTCCGCTCACGCCCCACCTCTGTGGAGTCTGGTCCGCTCACGCCCCACCTCTGTGGAGTCTGGTCCGCTCACGCCCCACCTCTGTGGAGTCTGGTCCGCTCACGCCCCAACTCTGTGGAGTCTGGTCCGCTCACGCCCCACCTCTGTGGAGTCTGGTCCGCTCACGCCCCACCTCTGTGGAGTCTGGTCCGCTCACGCCCCACCTCTGTGGAGTCTGGTCCGCTCACGCCCCACCTCTGTGGAGTCTGGTCCGCTCATGCCCCACCTCTGTGTTGTCTGGTCCGCTCACGCCCCACCTCTGTGGAGTCTGGTCCGCTCACGCCCCAACTCTGTGGAGTCTGGTCCGCTCACGCCCCAACTCTGTGGAGTCTGGTCCGCTCACGCCCCACCTCTGTGGAGTCTGGTCCGTTCACGCCCCACCTCTGTGGAGTCTGGTCCGCTCACGCCCCAACTCTGTGGAGTCTGGTCCGCTCACGCCCCAACTCTGTGGAGTCTGGTCCGCTCACGCCCCAACTCTGTGGAGTCTGGTCCGCTCACGCCCCACCTCTGTGGAGTCTGGTCCGCTCACGCCCCACCTCTGTGGAGTCTGGTCAGCTCACGCCCCAACTCTGTGGAGTCTGGTCCGCTCACGCCCCACCTCTGTGGAGTCTGGTCCGCTCACGCCCCACCTCTGTGGAGTCTGGTCCACTCACGCCCCAACTCTGTGGAGTCTGGTCCGCTCACACCCCACCTCTGTGGAGTCTGGTCCGCTCACGCCCCACCTCTGTGGAGTCTGGTCCGCTCACGCCCCAACTCTGTGTAGTCTGGTCCGCTCACGCCCCAACTCTGTGGAGTCTGGTCCGCTCACACCCCACCTCTGTGGAGTCTGGTCCGCTCACGCCTCAACTCTGTGGAGTCTGGTCCGCTCACGCCCCACCTCTGTGGAGTCTGGTCCGCTCACGCCCCACCTCTGTGGAGTCTGGTCCGCTCACGCCCCAACTCTGTGGAGTCTGGTCCGCTCACGCCCCACCTCTGTGGAGTCTGGTCCGCTCACGCCCCACCTCTGTGGAGTCTGGTCCGATCACGCCCCACCTCTGTGGAGTCTGGTCCGCTCACGCCCCAACTCTGTGGAGTCTGGTCCGCTCACGCCCCAACTCTGTGGAGTCTGGTCCGCTCACGCCCCAACTCTGTGGAGTCTGGTCCGCTCACGCCCCAACTCTGTGGAGTCTGGTCCGCTCACGCCCCACCTCTGTGAAGTCTGGTCCGCTCACGCCCCAACTCTGTGGAGTCTGGTCCGCTCACGCCCGAACTCTGTGGAGTCTGGTCCGCTCACGCCCCACCTCTGTGGAGTCTGGTCCGCTCACGCCCCACCTCTGTGGAGTCTGGTCCGCTCACGCCCCAACTCTGTGGAGTCTGGTCCGCTCACGCCCCAACTCTGTGGAGTCTGGTCTGCTCACGCCCCACCTCTGTGGAGTCTGGTCCGCTCACGCCCCAACTCTGTGGAGTCTGGTCCGCTCACGCCCCACCTCTGTGGAGTCTGGTCCGCTCACGCCCCAACTCTGTGGAGTCTGGTCCGCTCACGCCCCACCTCTGTGGAGTCTGGTCCGCTCACGCCCCACCTCTGTGGAGTCTGGTCCGCTCACGCCCCACCTCTGTGGAGTCTGGTCCGCTCACGCCCCACCTCTGTGGAGTCTGGTCCGCTCACGCCCCACCTCTGTGGAGTCTGGTCCGCTCACGCCCCAACTCTGTGGAGTCTGGTCCACTCACGCCCCACCTCTGTGGAGTCTGGTCCGCTCACGCCCCACCTCTGTGGAGTCTGGTCCGCTCACGCCTCAACTCTGTGGAGTCTGGTCCGCTCACGCCCCACCTCTGTGGAGTCTGGTCCGCTCACGCCCCACCTCTGTGGAGTCTGGTCCGCTCACGCCCCAACTCTGTGGAGTCTGGTCCGCTCACGCCCCACCTCTGTGGAGTCTGGTCCGCTCACGCCCCACCTCTGTGGAGTCTGGTCCGCTCACGCCCCAACTCTGTGGAGTCTGGTCCGCTCACGCCCCAACTCTGTGGAATCTGGTCCGCTCACGCCCCAACTCTGTGGAGTCTGGTCCGCTCACGCCCCAACTCTGTGGAGTCTGGTCCGCTCACGCCCCACCTCTGTGGAGTCTGGTCCGCTCACGCCCCAACTCTGTGGAGTCTGGTCCGCTCACGCCCCACCTCTGTGGAGTCTGGTCTGCTCACGCCCCACCTCTGTGGAGTCTGGTCCGCTCACGCCCCACCTCTGTGGAGTCTGGTCCGCTCACGCCCCAACTCTGTGGAGTCTGGTCCGCTCACGCCCCACCTCTGTGGAGTCTGGTCCGCTCACGCCTCAACTCTGTGGAGTCTGGTCCGCTCACGCCCCAACTCTGTGGAGTCTGGTCCGCTCACGCCCCACCTCTGTGGAGTCTGGTCCGCTCACGCCCCACCTCTGTGGAGTCTGGTCCGCTCACGCCCCAACTCTGTGGAGTCTGGTCCGCTCACGCCCCACCTCTGTGGAGTCTGGTCCGCTCACGCCCCAACTCTGTGGAGTCTGGTCCGCTCACGCCCCAACTCTGTGGAGTCTGGTCCGCTCACGCCCCACCTCTGTGGAGTCTGGTCCGCTCACGCCCCACCTCTGTGGAGTCTGGTCCGCTCACGCCCCAACTCTGTGGAGTCTGGTCCGCTCACGCCCCACCTCTGTGGAGTCTGGTCCGCTCACGCCCCAACTCTGTGGAGTCTGGTCCGCTCACGCCCCAACTCTGTGGAGTCTGGTCCGCTCACGCTCACACCTCTGTGGAGTCTGGTCCGCTCACGCCCCACCTCTGTGGAGTCTGGTCCGCTCACGCCTCAACTCTGTGGAGTCTGGTCCGCTCACGCCCCACCTCTGTGGAGTCTGGTCCGCTCACGCCCCACCTCTGTGGAGTCTGGTCCGCTCACGCCCCAACTCTGTGGAGTCTGGTCCGCTCACGCCTCTGTGGAGTCTGGTCCGCTCACGCCTCAACTCTGTGGAGTCTGGTCCGCTCACGCCCCAACTCTGTGGAGTCTGGTCCGCTCACGCCCCAACTCTGTGGAGTCTGGTCCGCTCACGCCCCAACTCTGTGGAGTCTGGTCCGCTCACGCCTCTGTGGAGTCTGGTCCTCTGTGGAGTCTGGTCCTCTGTGGAGTCTGGTCCGCTCACGCCCCAACTCTGTGGAGTCTGGTCCGCTCACGCCTCAACTCTGTGGAGTCTGGTCCGCTCACGCCCCACCTCTGTGGAGTCTGGTCCGCTCACGCCCCAACTCTGTGGAGTCTGGTCCGCTCACGCCCCAACTCTGTGGAGTCTGGTCCGCTCACGCCTCAACTCTGTGGAGTCTGGTCCGCTCACGCCCCAACTCTGTGGAGTCTGGTCCGCTCACACCCCAACTCTGTGGAGTCTGGTCCGCTCACGCCCCAACTCTGTGGAGTCAGGTCCGCTCACGCCCCACCTCTGTGGAGTCTGGTCCGCTCACGCCCCAACTCTGTGGAGTCTGGTCCGCTCACGCCCCAACTCTGTGGAGTCTGGTCCGCTCACGCCCCACCTCTGTGGAGTCTGGTCCGCTCACGCCCCACCTCTGTGGAGTCTGGTCCGCTCACGCCCCAACTCTGTGGAGTCTGGTCCGCTCACGCCCCAACTCTGTGGAGTCTGGTCCGCTCACGCCCCAACTCTGTGGAGTCTGGTCCGCTCACGCCCCACCTCTGTGGAGTCTGGTCCGCTCACGCCCCACCTCTGTGGAGTCTGGTCCGCTCACGCCCCAACTCTGTGGAGTCTGGTCCGCTCACACCCCACCTCTGTGGAGTCTGGTCCGCTCACGCCCCAACTCTGTGGAGTCTGGTCCGCTCACACCCCACCTCTGTGGAGTCTGGTCCGCTCACGCCCCACCTCTGTGGAGTCTGGTCCGCTCACGCCCCAACTCTGTGGAGTCTGGTCCGCTCACGCCCCAACTCTGTGGAGTCTGGTCCACTCACACCCCACCTCTGTGGAGTCTGGTCCGCTCACGCCTCAACTCTGTGGAGTCTGGTCCGCTCACGCCCCACCTCTGTGGAGTCTGGTCCGCTCACGCCCCACCTCTGTGGAGTCTGGTCCGCTCACGCCCCAACTCTGTGGAGTCTGGTCCGCTCACGCCCCACCTCTGTGGAGTCTGGTCCGCTCACGCCCCACCTCTGTGGAGTCTGGTCCGCTCACGCCCAAACTCTGTGGAGTCTGGTCCGCTCACGCCCCAACTCTGTGGAGTCTGGTCCGCTCACGCCCCAACTCTGTTCTGTGGAGTCTGGTCCGCTCACGCCCCACCTCTGTGGAGTCTGGTCCGCTCACGCCCCAACTCTGTGGAGTCTGGTCCGCTCACGCCTCAACTCTGTGGAGTCTGGTCCGCTCACGCCCCACCTCTGTGGAGTCTGGTCCGCTCACGCCTCAACTCTGTGGAGTCTGGTCCGCTCACGCCCCAACTCTGTGGAGTCTGGTCCGCTCACACCCCAACTCTGTGGAGTCTGGTCCGCTCACGCCCCACCTCTGTGGAGTCTGGTCCGCTCACGCCCCAACTCTGTGGAGTCTGGTCCGCTCACGCCCCACCTCTGTGGAGTCTGGTCCGCTCACGCCCCAACTCTGTGGAGTCTGGTCCGCTCACGCCCCACCTCTGTGGAGTCTGGTCCGCTCACGCCCCACCTCTGTGGAGTCTGGTCCGCTCACGCCCCACCTCTGTGGAGTCTGGTCCGCTCACGCCCCACCTCTGTGGAGTCTGGTCCGCTCACGCCCCACCTCTGTGGAGTCTGGTCCGCTCACGCCCCAACTCTGTGGAGTCTGGTCCGCTCACGCCCCACCTCTGTGGAGTCTGGTCCGCTCACGCCCCACCTCTGTGGAGTCTGGTCCGCTCACGCCTCAACTCTGTGGAGTCTGGTCCGCTCACGCCCCACCTCTGTGGAGTCTGGTCCGCTCACGCCCCACCTCTGTGGAGTCTGGTCCGCTCACGCCCCACCTCTGTGGAGTCTGGTCCGCTCACGCCTCAACTCTGTGGAGTCTGGTCCGCTCACGCCCCACCTCTGTGGAGTCTGGTCCGCTCACGCCCCAACTCTGTGGAGTCTGGTCCGCTCACGCCCCACCTCTGTGGAGTCTGGTCCGCTCACGCCCCAACTCTGTGGAGTCTGGTCCGCTCACGCCCCACCTCTGTGGAGTCTGGTCCGCTCACGCCCCAACTCTGTGGAGTCTGGTCCGCTCACGCCCCACCTCTGTGGAGTCTGGTCCGCTCACGCCCCACCTCTGTGGAGTCTGGTCCGCTCACGCCCCAACTCTGTGGAGTCTGGTCCGCTCACGCCCCACCTCTGTGGAGTCTGGTCCGCTCACGCCCCAACTCTGTGGAGTCTGGTCCGCTCACGCCCCACCTCTGTGGAGTCTGGTCCGCTCACGCCCCACCTCTGTGGAGTCTGGTCCGCTCACGCCCCAACTCTGTGGAGTCTGGTCCGCTCACGCCCCACCTCTGTGGAGTCTGGTCCGCTCACGCCCCAACTCTGTGGAGTCTGGTCCGCTC
>NC_140168.1:114979367-115039367 GCF_963971535.1 Notolepis coatsorum
AGTAGTCTCTGTGTTGACCCCCTGCAGTAGTCTCTGTGTTGACCCCCTGCAGTAGTCTCTGTGTTGACCCCCTTCAGTAGTCTCTGTGTTGACCCCCTGCAGTAGTCTCTGTGTTGACCCCCTGCAGTAGTCTCTCTCTGTGTTGACCCCCTGCAGTAGTCTCTCTCTGTGTTGACCCCCTGCAGTAGTCTCTCTCTGTGTTGACCCCCTGCAGTAGTCTCTGTGTTGACCCCCTGCAGTAGTCTCTCTCTGTGTTGACCCCCTGCAGTAGTCTCTCTCTGTGTTGACCCCCTGCAGTAGTCTCTCTCTGTGTTGACCCCCTGCAGTAGTCTCTGTGCTGACCCCCTGCAGTAGTCTCTGTGTTGACCCCCTGCAGTAGTCTCTGTGTTGACCCCCTGCAGTAGTCTCTGTGCTGACCCCCTGCAGTAGTCTCTCTCTGTGTTGACCCCCTGCAGTAGTCTCTGTACTGACCCCCTGCAGTAGTCTCTCTCTGTGTTGACCCCCTGCAGTAGTCTCTGTACTGACCCCCTGCAGTAGTCTCTCTCTGTGTTGACCCCCTGCAGTAGTCTCTGTACTGACCCCCTGCAGTAGTCTCTCTCTGTGTTTAGTCTCTCTCTGTGTTGACCCCCTGCAGTAGTCTCTCTCTGTGTTGACCCCCTGCAGTAGTCTCTCTGTGTTGACCCCCTGCAGTAGTCTCTGTGTTGACCCCCTGCAGTAGTCTCTCTCTGTGTTGACCCCCTGCAGTAGTCTCTCTCTGTGTTGACCCCCTGCAGTAGTCTCTCTCTGTGTTGACCCCCTTCAGTAGTCTCTCTCTGTGTTGACCCCCTGCAGTAGTCTCTCTCTGTGTTGACCCCCTGCAGTAGTCTCTCTCTGTGTTGACCCCCTGCAGTAGTCTCTGTGTTGACCCCCTGCAGTAGTCTCTGTGTTGACCCCCTGCAGTAGTCTCTGTGTTGACCCCCTGCAGTAGTCTCTGTGTTGACCCCCTGCAGTAGTCTCTGTGCTGACCCCCTGCAGTAGTCTCTCTCTGTGTTGACCCCCTGCAGTAGTCTCTGTGTTGACCCCCTGCAGTAGTCTCTCTCTGTGTTGACCCCCTGAAGTAGTCTCTGTCTGACCCCCTGCAGTAGTCTCTGTGTTGACCCCCTGCAGTAGTCTCTGTGTTCTTCAGTAGTCTCTGTGTTGACCCCCTTCAGTAGTCTCTGTGCTGACCCCCTTCAGTAGTCTCTGTCTGACCCCCTGCAGTAGTCTCTGTGTTGACCCCCTGCAGTAGTCTCTGTGTTGACCCCCTGCAGTAGTCTCTGTGTTGACCCCCTGCAGTAGTCTCTGTGTTGACCCCCTGCAGTAGTCTCTGTGCTGACCCCCTGCAGTAGTCTCTGTGTTGACCCCCTGCAGTAGTCTCTGTGTTGACCCCCTGCAGTAGTCTCTGTGTTGACCCCCTTCAGTAGTCTCTGTGTTGACCCCCTGCAGTAGTCTCTCTCTGTACTGACCCCCTGCAGTAGTCTCTGTGCTGACCCCCTGCAGTAGTCTCTGTGTTGACCCCCTGCAGTAGTCTCTGTGCTGACCCCCTGCAGTAGTCTCTGTGCTGACCCCCTGCAGTAGTCTCTGTGTTGACCCCCTGCAGTAGTCTCTGTGTTGACCCCCTGCAGTAGTCTCTCTCTGTGTTGACCCCCTGCAGTAGTCTCTGTCTGACCCCCTGCAGTAGTCTCTGTGTTGACCCCCTGCAGTAGTCTCTGTGTTGACCCCCTGCAGTAGTCTCTCTCTGTGTTGACCCCCTGCAGTAGTCTCTGTGATGACCCCCTGCAGTAGTCTCTGTGTTGACCCCCTGCAGTAGTCTCTGTGCTGACCCCCTGCAGTAGTCTCTGTGCTGACCCCCTGCAGTAGTCTCTGTGTTGACCCCCTGCAGTAGTCTCTGTGTTGACCCCCTGCAGTAGTCTCTCTCTGTGTTGACCCCCTGCAGTAGTCTCTGTGCTCAGTAGTCTCTGTGCTGACCCCCTGCAGTAGTCTCTGTGTTGACCCCCTGCAGTAGTCTCTGTGCTGACCCCCTGCAGTAGTCTCTGTGCTGACCCCCTGCAGTAGTCTCTGTGCTGACCCCCTGCAGTAGTCTCTGTGCTGACCCCCTGCAGTAGTCTCTCTCTGTGTTGACCCCCTGCAGTAGTCTCTGTGTTGACCCCCTGCAGTAGTCTCTGTGCTGACCCCCTGCAGTAGTCTCTGTGCTGACCCCCTGGCGTGAATATTAAAGGCAACCAACTTGCGTTCAGCTTTTCTCTGATTGGCCACGACCCCACGCCGCTAGCCCGCCACCTTTTGCCGCGAGCGTGGCAGGAACCTTCAAGTTCCCTGGTGCAAAATAAATCTGGTAGTTCGTTTATGACGTTAATTAATAATAAACACTGTTAGGACTCTTAATAATAAACACTGTTAGGACTATCTGACTCTTAATAATAAACACTGTTAGGACTATCTGACTCTTAATAATAAACACTGTTAGGACTATCTGACTCTTAGGTTAACTGGAGCTGCGTATTACGTGCTCTCATATTTGCGAATACAACAGCGTTCACCCTGATGTAAACAAAACTGTCATAGTATTGTTAACTGACTACAAGAGGATTATACGTTACGACATGTTTACGACAGTTACAGTAAGGGGGAGTGGCGCGAGAGGCAGGGATTGTTGGAATTGAGGAACCACCTGAGGTAGTAATAAAGCGTCTTGTTTACCAACCAACTGTTCCGTTGTCCGTTAATATCCAAGATATTACAAAACAAGTCATTGCGACGGCCAACGGAAGACGGCCGCTGCCGCAGGCGGCGCAACTCTCTGCCGCGCGGTCACGTGGCCAATCAGAGAAACGCTGAACGGAAGGCTGAACACAAGTTGGTTGCCTTTAATATTCACGCGACCCCCTGCAGTAGTCTCTGTGGCAGCATTCGAAGCCGTTGTTGTTGCCCTCTGGTGTTAAAAAGGTGAACCACAACTACACAAAAAACTATATGAAAATCAATGGAGAATGCTGGAATAATAATCATAATTGTAACTGAGGGGTACAATTCCCTGACTGTATTGAATAAGTATGGTATCATTAAACCACTACTGCGTTATGTACATTACTACTGGCCATACAGTACACAGGTATATGTGATGAACACCCCCACAATAACACGGCTTAACAAGAAAGTACTGTTTATAATAATATTTATTAGAAGAGCAACGGTAGGTAATTAATACCACCTGTAGCATAAGAATTATGTAAGGCACACTCGTAGGTCAGCTGGAGATACTAAGGGGGTTCCCTCCGGTTGTAAGCCAGCAGGGGGGAGGAATGTTCGAATGCAAAGTCTGGATCAACGGGGAATCAATAAGCTCCAGCTACGGGAGGCGGTACATTACTCCCTTGATCGGCAGACGAAAGCAGCAGCTATAATCCAAGTATGCGCGACAGCATAGGTGAAAGCCAGCCAGCCTCTCCTAGAGACGGGCTCGAGTGATGCTCCTCACGGGTAAATCCCACACAGCAGCGGGGTAGACGGTTCTCTGCTCCAGCAGCCACAGTACCAAAGCAATAATCCAGCCGGAAAAGGCTCTGCATTCACCGGTGTAGATTCTCCGGTGCACGGTACTTCACATTTAACTAGGTCGAACTTGACGTTATTTCACTAAGCTCTGACACTTTTACTATCCTATTCGCACACGGTTATAAGTGCTCTATTTAGATGCAAGGTTGCTCACTTCACTTGGTCGTTGACTCGTGATGAAGGCTTTACTTGTTGGGTTAACTTGTTTGAGGGTAACTAAGACTAAGATTAAGACTACTGCTGTATCCACCTGCGACGTATTTATACGTAAGATGAATAATCTAGTGCCAACCTCATTTCTGTCTCGTATTCCTGCGCAAACCTGGGCATGTTGAGACAAGCCTTGGCGGTGGCTTTGAACTCAGCATTGGGGGTATGGCCGTGGCGCCTAGGGGGTCGCTGTCCAATAGGAGAACGAATATTATGGTCTGGCCTGTACCTAGGTAAAGGGATATTCCGTGTATATGTACAAAGAATATACAAGGGATATCAGACGATATACAAATATTATACAATATATCTCAAGTAATAAATATATATATTCGGTTTAATCTGACCCTTTGTAACAATAATGTATGTAATAATCACAGTGTGGTAGTGTGTGCAAAAGGCAGTAGTATCAATATTAAAATAGCTCTAGACTTTACCATGACAGAGACTACATTGGTGTAGTGTGTGCAACTCAGTATCAGAAACAGTGATACAATAGCACTTGATTACAACAGTCACAGGCAGGCAGCTGTTAGTTCCATTTGTTCATGAGTCTGGTTGTCGATCTCTTGCCTGTCGGCCGTCTCGTCGTTGGTGGTGATTAGAGACCCGTCACTGTTGTGTCGTCTGAAAACCTAATCACCAAGTTGGAGCTGTGTGTGGCCACACAACCGTGTATTGCCTCATTGGTGGATCTGTTTTGACGGTACGTTTAGTTCCAAAGTGAATAATACTAATTAGAAAGCAGTGGCAAAATCCGTGCTGGTCTAAGCCTGACTTCACCTGCTGAAAACCTTTTTTTTGTTACAGTGACAATGCTGATTGTCTTTCCTGTTTCCTTATTCACCTGTCTGTACCTGTCTGTACCTGTCTGTACCTATCTGTACCTATCTGTACCTGTCTGTACCTATCTGTACCTATCTGTACCTATCTGTACCTGTCTGTACCTATCTGTACCTATCTGTACCTGTCTGTACCTATCTGTACCTGTCTGTACCTATCTGTACCTATCTGTACCTGTCTGTACCTGTCTGTACCTATCTGTACCTATCTGTACCTGTCTGTACCTGTCTGTACCTATCTGTACCTATCTGTACCTATCTGTACCTATCTGTACCTGTCTGTACCTGTCTGTACCTGTCTGTACCTGTCTGTACCTATCTGTACCTATCTGTACCTGTCTGTACCTATCTGTACCTGTCTGTACCTATCTGTACCTGTCTGTACCTATCTGTACCTGTCTGTACCTATCTGTACCTATCTGTACCTGTCTGTACCTATCTGTACCTGTCTGTACCTGTCTGTACCGGTCTGTACCTGTCTGTACCTATCTGTACCTGTCTGTACCTATCTGTACCTATCTGTACCTGTCTGTACCTATCTGTACCTGTCTGTACCTGTCTGTACCTGTCTGTACCTATCTGTACCTATCTGTACCTGTCTGTACCTATCTGTACCTATCTGTACCTATCTGTACCTATCTGTACCTGTCTGTACCTGTCTGTACCTATCTGTACCTATCTGTACCTATCTGTACCTGTCTGTACCTGTCTGTACCTGTCTGTACCTATCTGTACCTGTCTGTACCTGTCTGTACCTATCTGTACCTGTCTGTACCTGTCTGTACCCGTCTGTACCCATCTGTACCCATCTGTACCCATCTGTACCCATCTGTACCCGTCTGTACCCGTCTGTACCCGTCTGTACCCGTCTGTACCCGTCTGTACCCATCTGTACCTATCTGTACCTGTCTGTACCTATCTGTACCTGTCTGTACCTGTCTGTACCTGTCTGTACCCGTCTGTACCCGTCTGTACCGGTCTGTACCCGTCTGTACCCGTCTGTACCCGTCTGTACCTGTCTGTACCTATCTGTACCTATCTGTACCTGTCTGTACCTGTCTGTACCTATCTGTACCTGTCTGTACCTATCTGTACCTGTCTGTACCTGTCTGTACCTGTCTGTACCTATCTGTACCTATCTGTACCTGTCTGTACCTATCTGTACCTGTCTGTACCTGTCTGTACCATAAAACCCTACAGAACACAGTGCAGGTAGAGAGAGAGAGAGACCTACAGAACATAGTGCAGGTAGAGAGAGAGAGAGAGAGAGAGAGAGAGAGAGAGACCTACAGAACACAGTGCAGGTAGAGAGAGAGAGAGACCTACAGAACACAGTGCAGGTAGAGAGAGAGAGAGACCTACAGAACACAGTGCAGGTAGAGAGAGAGAGACCTACAGAACACAGTGCAGGTAGAGAGAGAGATACCTACAGAACACAGTGCAGGTAGAGAGAGAGAGACCTACAGAACAAAGTGCAGGTAGAGAGAGAGATACCTACAGAACACAGTGCAGGTAGAGAGAGAGAGAGAGACCTACAGAGCACAGTGCAGGTAGAGAGAGAGAGACCTACAGAACACAGTGCAGGTAGAGAGAGAGAGACCTACAGAACACAGTGCAGGTAGAGAGAGAGACCTACAGAACACAGTGCAGGTAGAGAGAGAGAGAGAGAGACCTACAGAACACAGTGCAGGTAGAGAGAGAGAGACCTACAGAACACAGTGCAGGTAGAGAGAGAGAGAGAGAGAGAGAGAGACCTACAGAACACAGTGCAGGTAGAGAGAGAGAGACCTACAGAACACAGTGCAGGTAGAGAGAGAGAGAGACCTACAGAACACAGTGCAGGTAGAGAGAGAGAGACCTACAGAACACAGTGCAGGTAGAGAGAGAGAGAGACCTACAGAACACAGTGCAGGTAGAGAGAGAGAGACCTACAGAACACAGTGCATGTAGAGAGAGAGATAGACCTACAGAACACAGTGCAGGTAGAGAGAGAGAGAGAGAGAGAGAGAGACCTACAGAACACAGTGCAGGTAGAGAGAGAGAGAGAGAGAGAGAGAGAGAGAGAGACCTACAGAACACAGTGCAGGTAGAGAGAGAGAGACCTACAGAACACAGTGCAGGTAGAGAGAGAGAGACCTACAGAACACAGTGCAGGTAGAGAGAGAGAGACTTACAGAACACAGTGCAGGTAGAGAGAGAGAGACCTACAGAACACAGTGCAGGTAGAGAGAGAGAGAGAGAGAGAGAGACCTACAGAACACAGTGCAGGTAGAGAGAGAGAGACCTACAGAACACAGTGCAGGTAGAGAGAGAGAGAGACCTACAGAACACAGTGCAGGTAGAGAGAGAGAGACCTACAGAACACAGTGCAGGTAGAGAGAGAGAGAGAGAGAGACCTACAGAACACAGTGCAGGTAGAGAGAGAGAGAGAGACCTACAGAACACAGTGCAGGCAGAGAGAGAGACCTACAGAACACAGTGCAGGTAGAGAGAGAGAGAGAGACCTACAGAACACAGTGCAGGTAGAGAGAGAGACCTACAGAACACAGTGCAGGTAGAGAGAGAGAGAGACCTACAGAACACAGTGCAGGTAGCGAGAGAGAGACCTACAGAACACAGTGCAGGTAGAGAGAGAGAGAGAGAGACCTACAGAACACAGTGCAGGTAGAGAGAGAGAGACCTACAGAACACAGTGCAGGTAGAGAGAGAGAGAGAGACCTACAGAACACAGTGCAGGTAGCGAGAGAGAGACCTACAGAACACAGTGCAGGTAGCGAGAGAGAGACCTACAGAACACAGTGCAGGTAGAGAGAGAGAGAGACCTACAGAACATATATATACAGACTGATTTAGAGTTATTTAGGACTTATTTCATGCAGTAGAGTTCAGCAGATCAAAGGAAGAGATCATCTTTTGTGCGTGTGTGTGTGCGCGTGCGTGCGTGCGTGCGTGCGTGCGCGTGCGTGCGTGCGTGCGTGCGTGTGTGTGTGTGTGTGTGTGTGTGGGTACCCGCTCACCGTAACCAGAATCCAGCAGCTCCCAGTAGAACACACACCACCAACCCCATGAAGAATAATGTTGTAGTTTCCATACCTACACACACAAGTAATAATGTGTTAGGGTTAGGGGAGGTAAGGTATAGCGTAAAAAAAGATTACTACTTTAAAAGGCAACACAAAAACAGAACCCCCCTTCAGCCGCCGTCATGGTACAAACCTCCTGTGCAGGCATGATGTGGACTGAACCAACAGAAGCTGGCAGAGGGGGGTTTCCCTCCCGGGAACATGAACGAGCGTCCCAGCGACCTCAGGCTTCCCTGGGTGTCATGGGCGTGTGTTGGAGCCAGAGTGTGTGTCGGTACGAATCTGTCTGAATCGCAGTCCAGCACCACGTAGCGCGTCTGCATGCCCCGCCCCTGCGGACCTCCAGACACCATCTGTTTAACAACGTAAAGAATAAAGCATTTATTATTATTACACACCATCTGTTTAACAACGTAAAGAATAAAGCATTTATTATTATTACACACCATCTGTTTAACAACGTAAAGAATAAAGCATTTATTATTATTACACACCATCTGTTTAACAACGTAAAGAATAAAGCATTTATTATTATTACACACCATCTGTTTAACAACGTAAAGAATAAAGTATTTATTATTATTACACACCATCTGTTTGACAACGTAAAGAATAAAGCATTTATTATTATTACACACCATCTGTTTAACAACGTAAAGAATAAAGCATTTATTATTATTACACACCATCTGTTTAACAACGTAAAGAATAAAGTATTTATCATTATTACACACCATCTGTTTAACAACGTAAAGAATAAAGCATTTATTATTATTACACACCATCTGTTTGACAACGTAAAGAATAAAGCATTTATTATTATTACACACCATCTGTTTAACAACGTAAAGAATAAAGTATTTATTATTATTACACACCATCTGTTTGACAACGTAAAGAATAAAGCATTTATTATTATTACACACCATCTGTTTAACAACGTAAAGAATAAAGCATTTATTATTATTACACACCATCTGTTTAACAACGTAAAGAATAAAGCATTTATTATTATTACACACCATCTGTTTAACAACGTAAAGAATAAAGCATTTATTATTATTACACACCATCTGTTTAACAACGTAAAGAATAAAGCATTTATTATTATTACACACCATCTGTTTAACAACATAAAGAATAAAGTATTTATCATTATACACGCCGTAAAGAATAAAGTATTTATTATTATACACACCGTAAAGAATAAAGTATTTATTATTATACACACCGTAAAGAATAAAGTATTTATTATTATACACACCGTAAAGAATAAAGTATTTATTATAATACACACCGTAAAGAATAAAGTATTTATTATTATACACACCGTAAAGAATAAAGTATTTATTATACACACCGTAAAGAATAAAGTATTTATTATTATACATACCCTCTGTTTAACACCGTAAAGAATAAAGTATTTATTATTATACACACCGTAAAGAATAAAGTATTTATCATTATACACACCGTAAAGAATAAAGTATTTATTATTATACACACCGTAAAGAATAAAGTATTTATCATTATACACACCGTAAAGAATAAAGTATTTATTATACACACCGTAAAGAATAAAGTATTTATTATTATACACACCGTAAAGAATAAAGTATTTATTATTATACACACCGTAAAGAATAAAGTATTTATTATTATACACACCGTAAAGAATAAAGTATTTATCATTATACACACCGTAAAGAATAAAGTATTTATTATTATACACACCGTAAAGAATAAAGTATTTATCATTATACACACCGTAAAGAATAAAGTATTTATTATACACACCGTAAAGAATAAAGTATTTATTATTATACACACCGTAAAGAATAAAGTATTTATTATTATACACACCGTAAAGAATTAAGTATTTATCATTATACACACCGTAAAGAATAAAGTATTTATTATTATACACACCGTAAAGAATAAAGTATTTATTATTATACACACCGTAAAGAATAAAGTATTTATCATTATACACACCGTAAAGAATAAAGTATTTATTATTATACACACCGTAAAGAATAAAGTATTTATTATTATACACACCGTAAAGAATAAAGTATTTATTATTATACACACCGTAAAGAATAAAGTATTAATTATACACACCCTCTGTTTAAGATGAACAAAGTAAAGTATTTATTATTATACACACCCTCTGTTAAGCTGTAGGGTCCCCTTATATATTAGATCCCCACGTGGGGTATCATTGGAAAGCCACACTCATTGGCTACAACCCTTTGGATGTTAAGTGATTGATTGTGTTCCTTTTTCAACTGTAGCCAAGAGTAAAGACCTTAACCCTATCAAAACAGCAGTCAAAGTGTATATTTAAATTTTTACTGATGTTTTTAAGATTTCCCGAAAATAAGAATTTATCGAAAAAATGCAAATTATATCTGTAACTGAGGGGTACAATTCCCTGACTGTATTGAATAAGTATGGTATCATTAAACCACTACTGAGTTATGTACATTACTACTGGCCATACAGTACACATGTATATGAGATGAACACCTCCACAATAACACGGCTTCACAACAAATACTGTTTAGAAGAATATTTATTAGCAGCACAAAGATTATCTTACATTACTTTACTTATCAAGATTGAGAGTTGCGCTTGTAAGGCGAAGAATGTGCATGAATAGGTCAAGAGCGTAAGTCCATGAGCATATTACGCAGGAGATAATTAATACCACCTGTATCATAAGAATTATATATGGTACACTAGTAGGGCAGCTGGAGATACTAATAGGGTCCCTCCGGTTGTAGGCCAGCAGGGGAGAGGATTTGTCGGTAGCGAAAGTCTGGGTCAACGAGGAATAAGGAGACTCCAGGTACAGGAGACAGTGCAATAATCCCTTGATCCGTAGACGAACAACAGCTATTCTCCGGTATGCAGTGCCGCATGGAGGAAAGCTAGCCAGCCTCAGGGGTCCTAGAGGCGGGCTCGACGGTGCTCCTCACAGGGTAAATCCCACACAGTTGTGGGTGTAGACGATTCTCCGCTCCATCAGCTACAGGACCAAAGCAAATATAATCCCGCCGGTGTAGGTTATCCAGTGTACATATCCACACGGTTCTCGTCTAGGGCTCCTCGGATGACGGCACAAGGTTAGGCCGCCCAGCCTGGATAAGCACACTAGCTCGGTACGATGAAGCGTTGGTAATGCTGGTCACTGTAGAATGGTAGCCGCACGATACACTATACATAATAGACTATTACTTAATAATAGAATAGGTCGAACTCGACGATACAGCGTTAAACTCTGACACTTCAGCTATCAATTCGCACGCGGTCTCAAGGCTCTATTTCGGGGCAAAACGGGCCCACTTCACAGCACGTTGTATCGTGGTGTGAGGCTTCAACTTGTTACTAAGATTACTGCTGTTTTCACCTGCGCCGTATTTATACGTAAGGTGAACAATCTAGTACCAGCCTTATTTCTGTCTCATATTCTTGCGCAGAACCGGGCATGTCCAGGCATGTCTTGGCGGTGACTTTGAACTAGACCTTGGGGGTATGGCAGTAGTTAGCTGCAGTAATGTCAGTAGTGGACGGAACCTCTGGGTGGTGCCACAGGAATGTCTTTAACTGCGCACTCTCAAGGGTGGGGCAGTCGTCTATGTTGGGATCTGTGGGGACTAGTGTGTGTGTCAACCCACAGAACATAGATTTCTTCTTCTCTGCCTCCTCTTCACTCGCCTCCCGTGGGGTGGGTGTAGGCCACTCTTCTTCCGGGAGCTTGAGGAACTCAGGGCCGTCACTATAGAGATTGTGACGGGTGAGGTCATCCAGGGACATTCCCCGTGTGATGACGTCAGCTGGGTTCTGTTTTGTGTCCACATACCTCCAGCATGCTGCTTCTGTTAACTCTTGGATCTCTGTGATTCTGACTCCCACGAAGACCTTGTATCTACACGAATCGGACTGGATCCATGTGAGTACGGTCATAGAGTCTGACCACAGGATTGTTCTTTGCACCGGGATGGTGAGTTCACGTTGGATTAACGTGGCGAGTTGCGCTCCTGCTAGGGCTGCGCAGAGCTCTAGACGCGGGATAGATTGTTGCTTGCGGGGGGCTATTCTTGAGCGAGCCAGGATGAAGGCAGTATGTATTTCTCCTCCCTCCTCTCGGGCCCGCAAGTAGGCCACCGAACCGTAGGCTACTTCGGAGGCGTCGCTGAAGACGTGCAGGTCCATCTGACACGTCTCCGGCCTCACTGTGGGTGGGAAGTAGCTGCGGCGTATGTTGACACCTGGGAGCGAGCTGAGTTCTGTCTCCCACTCTCTCCATGTAGAGGCAAGGTGTTCGGGTATGGGATCGTCCCAGCCCTGGTCCTTGTCCCATAGCGCTCGTACAATCATCTTTGCCCTGGTGGTGTAAGGTAGAATACATCCCAACGGGTCGTATTGTCTGGCGAGTGTTCTGTATACACTCCGTCTTGTGGTCGGTAGTGAAGTCGACCTTCCCTGCTCCTTGGTCAGGGGTGTGTGTCTATAATGGAGCGAGTCTGTTTTGAAGCGCCAGACTAGTCCTAATGTCATTTCTTGGGCTTCTCCTGGGATGGTCGCCATCCAGGTCTCGCTGCTTGCTGCCTTGTCCTCTGGGGAGAGGCTGCGCAATACTTGAGGGTCGCTACTGGCCCACTGCCGGAGATCAAAGCCGCCTTTGATCAGGGAGGCGCGGAGCTTGAGTAGGAGGGCCTCGGCTTCTTCTGGCGTCGAGACGCTTTGCAGACAGTTGTCCACGTAGAAACTATTTCCTACACTTTGTCGGACCTCTTCATCAGCTGCTGGGTCCTCTGCGACGTGTTTTTGCAGTGCGAACGTAGCACAGCATGGGCTGCATGTGGTTCCGAAAGGGAGGACTTCCCATTGATAGATGGATGGTTGCTCATCCCCGATCCTCTCTCTCCATAAGAACCGCAGCAGGGGCTTGTCCTCTTCCACTAGTCGCACCTGCAGGAACATCCCTTTGATGTCGCCGCTGATGGCCACCTTGTTCTGGCGGAAACGTAGCAACACGCCTAGTAGAGAGGGGCCGAGTGTTGGGCCGGGCAAGAGCTCTTTATTCAGATTTTGTGATCCGATCTGGTAGCTGCAGTTAAACACAATACGATCCTTGCCGTTGTGGTGGACTTTGTGGTGCGGCACGTACCATGATTCGGTCGTCTGATCGGCCTCTTTAATGTCAATTCTCTTTATGTGTCCCGCTGTGATTAGCTTGTCAATCTCAGCGCGGTACACAGTAGCTTGAGCGGGGTCTCTGGCTAGGCGCCGCTCTGTGTTCGATAGATACCGCTCCGTCGCTTCTTTTGGGGCGTGGAAGGTAGGCATACCCTCTCGCCTCAGGAGTGGAGTTGCGTATCTCATCACTCCGTTGACTTTGACTCTCTTTGTCCCCTGCTCGAGGAGGGCTATGGCGTAAATGTCTTCCTTGGAACGAATGTGTTTCTTTTCGTTCTTAAAGGGCATTGTCTCTAGTGTCCATAGCCTCTCGACGTGCTGTAGGAGGGTGGTGTCTTCTTCTGTCACTCTGGAGTGGAGGCAGCGAGTGGCTGCTGTTCGGTTGGGAGACCTGGAGAGGGGGCCTTGTAGTGTCCATCCTAGGCGGGTCTCGACTGCTGCTGGACAGCCTCTGGGCCCAGTGTGGGCCCGGTCCATCGGGACGATGAGGTGTGCATGGTCGGATCCTATCAGCAGGGTCGGGGTGGCACCGTCTATGAGCGGTATAGGTAGTTGACGCAGGTGCACGTATTTATCCATCAGCTTGGCGATGGGGTAGGTGTACTGCGACAGGCCTATGTCTTGGCTGGTGAAAGCGTTAGTGATCCTATACCGTCTCTCTGGCTGCCCGCTTGCTGCTATAGTGAAGGAGACGTTCTCACCCTTGATCGTCTTCAGGTCTCTTCTTATAGTCCGAATCGTCATCGTTTCTTCGCTCCCCCGCAGCCCCAGCTGGGCCGCAGCGGACGCGAGGAGAAGGGTCTTCTCTGACCCGTCGTCAAGGACGGCGTAGGTGTCCATGACCTTGTCCTCGTAACTCAATGTTACGCGGACCACCTTCAAGAGCACCCGGGCGCCCCCGCTGCTGGCGGGGTCAATGTACATAACACTTGCCTTTGTGCTGCTTGAGGGTGCGGGCTTTCTTCTGTTACTGTCATGTAAAACGTCCAAGTGGGCTCCGTCACACCGACTACACCTCTTCTTTAAGCGGCACTCGGCTGCCATGTGACTGCGCGCACAGCGGTAACAGCGGCGGTTGGACTTTATCCATTGACTCACCTCGTCGGCGGTCATCTTCTTGAACGTGTCACAGTGTGACAGCCAGTGTTCCTTTTCGCAGTACTGGCATACAATCTTCCACTTCTCTTTCATCGAGGGGGTACTGTGGTTCTTGTTGCGCGGTACTGATTCGGCTTGGTGCATGACGGTCACCAGCCTGCGGCCATCGTTTGGTCTCCTCTGTCCCTCTCTGGAGCTTGGTACGCTCCGCACGAACGTATCCAATCGTAGGCTGCTGACTTCTCTCGCCAGGAAGTCGTCTAGGTCTAGGAGGGATGGCTCGGGACCGTTAGGATCACGGTGGTCCTTTTGCTGCCTGAAGCGCTCTTGTCGGGCGGGCGGAAGCTTCTCTAATATTCTCTCAACATTAGAGTTCGCGTACAGTTTGTGCATACATCGGATTGTCCATCTCTTCCATGTAAATAAACAGACATAACAAAACTAAAAAAAAAAACAGACAGGAAAATAAAATAACAGTGTGACTTAACTCAAAGCAAGCCTTTCTTTGCACAGCTGCTGCATGAGCATCTTCGCAGGGAGGATTGCTGGGGCAAGGAAACCCAGTGGGTCGTAGATAGAACTGGTTACTGAAACGATTTCTCGTCTTGTGATGGGTCTGTCTTTAAGATTGATCCTGAACTTGAATGAGTCAGACTCGATGCACCACAACACTCCTAAAACCCTTTCCACAGGGAGAGCATCGTTGGTCAGATCCAGGTCTCTCAGTTCGTTTGCTCTTTTGTTGTCTGGGACAGACGCAAGCAGCCTGCGACTGTTACTTGTCCATTTGGTCAGGTGAAAACCTCCGTCGGAGCACAATGCGGTGAGGTCTGCTCGTAGGGCGATGGCTTGAGTTTAGTTGGAGACCAACTTTAGACAGTCGTCTACATAAAAGTTCTTGAGAACTGCTACAGCCTCAGGTGGAGACTTGCTCCTATTCTCTTGTGCTGTCCCCTGTAGAGCAAATGTGGCGCAGCTGGGTGAGGAGGTCACACCGAAGAGGTGCACAACCATCTTGTACTCAGCGATGTCCTGGGTGATGTCTCCCTCGGGCCACCACAGGAAGCGCAGGAGATCGGTGTCTTCATCAGGCACGCGCACTTGGTAGTACATCTTTTCGATGTCAGCCATCATGGCGACTGGCTCCTGTCTGAAGCGAGTCAACACTCCGACCAGGGTGTTCGTTAGGTCTGGTCCTTGTAGAAGCTCACTGTTCAATGAGACTCCTTGGTAGCTGGCGGCGCAGTCAAACACCACACAAATCTTTTTCTTCTGTGGGTGGAAGACTCCATGATGGGGAAGGTACCATACTTTTCCATCCTGACGACTTAACAGTCTTGTTGGTACTTTCACTGCATATCCTGCGTTAAACATGTCACACATGAAGCTGGTGTACTCTGCATGGAACTCAGGATTCCTCTTCAGCTTGGTCTTGAGGTTTAGTGCTCGCTGCATAGCAGCACTTCGATTGTTTGACATTTGGACACTCGCTCTCTTCAGCGGAAGATTAATGTAGTAATGTCCATCCACATAGCATGCAGAGCCTGACACAAAGTCCATGAAACGATGGTCCTCTTGTGACATCTCTAACTTGTCATCACAGTTTCGTTCGGGAAAGTCATGGTTATATTGCTGGAGAAGAAGCCGTTCTATACCCTCAGTCTCGACAGCAATTCTGTTCACTGCAGCACTTGATTGTTTACCGTCACGTGCTGTAGTGTCCGTTGGCTCTTCCAGTGGACCGTTCAGAATCCACCCAAGAGCAGTCTTGACCGCACATGGTCCGTTTGCTTGGCTGTGGATCACTTTCCACGGCTCTAGCAGCTTGTGTTATCTTGTTCCGATGAGAAGCTCCACTTCGGCGTTGATGCGTGGCAACCTGACTTCGTTGAGGTACGGCCATTTGTCAACATCCTTTTGTTGTGGAACGTTCTTCACGGAGACGGGGATGTTCCTCTGTGTGAACACTTTGGACAGTTCAATGAAGTTATTCTCCTCTAACCCACTAACTTCCAAGTCAGTGAGGATGTAACTCTCCACTCGCTTCTTTGCATTGATGGTGCTTAGCAGTAGCTCCGTCTTTCTGCCTTGCATGTTCAATCGCTCTGCCAGTGTCTCTGTACAAAACGTTGCAGAGCTGCCTGGGTCCATGAATGCATAAACCTCCACAGCTTTGTTGCTTTTCTTGTTCTTTACTCTGACTGGCACTATGGCGAGCACGCAGTTGTCTCCGGCCCCAGTGCAGGCACTTAACACTTTGTTTTCTTCTGTACTGGCTGCGTTTCCTTGGGAGGCGGGTTCATCTTCTTTTGAGGCAACTTCTGTTGTCTTCTCCTTTGCACCTTTGTCTTGCTTTGCAAAGTGTAGCATGCTCGGATGCTTCATGGAACAGTGTTCACATGTCATTTTCTTTTTACACTCCTTGCTAAGGTGGCCTTTCACCAGGCAGCCGAAACAGAAGCCGTTCCTCTTCAGAAACTCCACTCTTTCCTTATGTGGTTTTTCTCTCAGTTTGCGACATTCTTCCAGGGTGTGACATTTCTCACAGAACACACATGGCTTTGTAAAGGCACGGTTGAAGGATGTAGCATCTTTTGACTTTGATGATTCACCTTTTTCATCATCCACTTGTTCAGCACTGGTAGCGAAGCTGCTTCCCCTTTTAGCTTCTCTTTGATCTTTCTTTCCGTGCTGAGGTTTCTTTGTATCTTTCTTGTCAGCTGTTGCAGAGTCGAGATCTCCAAAGAGAGGGTCAGATGTGATCTTTGCTTGGCGATCTACGAAGCTCACCAGATCTGTAAACTTGGCTCGCCTCCGATGGCGTTCTTGAAGGTCATATGCATGAACTCTCCATCTCTCTCTCATCTTGAATGGCAGCTTAGCAACAACCGCCCTCATGGTCGTCGGATTGTCCATCTCTTCCATGTAATCGACATCTTCCATAGCGTTGCGACAGCTCACAAGAAACACTGAAAAGGCGCTGAGGGCTTTCCCATCTTCTGACTTTATCAACGGCCACTTGCAAGCCTTGTTGATCAAAGCGTCGGCGATCTTCAGCAGGTCTCCGTAACGTTCGTGAAGCAGCCTCACTGCCTCTGCATATCCACGCGCTGCAGTCATATGGTGGCAGCTCTTCACGAGGTCCTGTGGTTCCCCTCTGGTGTACTGCTCTAATGTTTGTTTGTCAGCGCTGCTGTCGGCTCATGCATCAATAGCATGATTGAAAGCTCTCATAAAGGATCTGAACTCTAATGGTTCTCCACTGAACACTGGCATGTCTCTTTGTGGCAAACGAGAGAGCTCCTGGTTCTTTGCGAGCATTTCAGCGAGGTCTGTCTGTCGCTGCATGAGCCGATATATTTCTCTAGCACTGTCCATTTGTTGCGGACTGTCATCGTGTAGTTGATCACATTGTTCCGTATCAGGTCTCAGCTGAGTATGTTTTTGCTTGGAAGTACTTTTCACTGGAAACATGGACATTTCTTTCTTTTGTGGCTTGGTTGGGCGCCACTCGTGCAGCCATACCCAGCTCCAGACTCAGATCTTACCTGGCGCAGCGTAGTCGACACGCGTTTGTTCCTGCTCACGTTGCTCCGCTGTTCCTCACATTCCTGATACACTTTGATCTTTGCATTGGATACTGCTAGAGCTGTATTGATCTCTAACTGTTCCCGTTCAGCTTTAAGCTTTGCTTCTTTTCTGTCTAATGCCTGTATTTCTGTCAGGGCTGTCCTCTGTGCCATGAGGGCAGCTCTGGTGGCTTCTTCTTTAATGCACGCCGAACTTGTAGTAGAAGAAGCACCTGTGGCTGCATTAGACACACTGTCCTTACTTGTCACCTCATTGTTACATGTTGCAGCCTGAATCCACTCTTCTATTTTTGTGATAAATTGTTCACAATTATCTGCTTTAGGCTGAAACCACATTTCTTGATCAGCATTCTTTTCTTATTCACTGAGATATAACACCACCAAGTAATTAAGGTTAATAAATTCTTGATAGAATGTGTCATACATTCTTATTTCCCTTCGCACAGTAGTTATATCAGGCACACATTCCTCTTCATTTGCCAGAAGACGTTCTATTTCGTTTGATTTTGCAGTCAATTGTCCTAGCTTGCATCTCCTGGCTTTTATAAGCCCAGTCAACTTTTCCTCTAATCCCTTGGGTGTTAGCTCCCTCTTGGGACATTCTGTGTAACTGCACTCTCAATGTCAGGCTCCGTGGCTTTGGCTGCAGTATCACTGTCGGCCATCTTTGTTGTTTGATGAGGAGATACACAACTTGAGAACGGTAATAATTTAACTCTTTGAATTATATTCTTCTTCAGGTGTCACTTGAGACACTTTTTTTTTTTTTTTTTTATAATTTTATTTTCATTTTCAACCAGCATGGATACATACATGATATGGTCAGTGTCAAAATAGAGAATCATCCATTTTGGTTATCCCCCCCCCCCCCCACCCCCACTCCCTCCCACCAGTTCCCTCCCACCAGCCCATCCCCGCACCAGTTCCCTCCCACCAGCCCACCCCCCCCCCCCACTCCCAGATTCAACTCAGACTCACATTAGGCAAACACTAAACTAACAGAAATAAGTAAAATACAAACATAACAAAATAAAAACAAAAACACATTCACATCTTCAACTTGCTCCGAGGTCCCAACATAACATAGTCTCATAGATTCCACTATGGGAGTGTACCCAACCTTTCATTCTCCATATACGTCAAAAAAGGTTGCCATGTCTTATAGAATCTATCCATAGAGCCTCCTAAGGTGCATCTCATCTTTTCCAAGTGCAGGAACCCCATTACCTCTCTGGGCCATTGGACATGTGTGGGAGAGGCCTCCTGCTTCCACATCATAAGTATTAAACGCCTAGCAATTAGGGTAGAAAAAGCAATGATTTTCGAGTGTTTTATGTGAATGGGTATATCCTCTGGTGTCACTCCAAAGATTGCGATTATAGGGGAAGGGTCAATTTTGGTTCCAAATATTGCAGAAAAAGTATCAAATATAGATGTCCAATAATTATATAAATTTGGACACGTCCAGAATGTATGAACGAGAGAACCCGTCATCGTCTTGCACCTATTGCACAAAGGATCTGTCCCTGGATAAAACTTAGCCAACTTCTCCTCTGAGAAATGTAGACGGTGTAGCACCTTAAACTGTATGAGCCCATGTCTGGCACATATTGAGGAAGAGTGAACATTCCGGAGAATAGATTGCCATTGTTCATCCGAAAATTCTACAGACAGATCATCCTCCCAATGTGATTTGATAATAGTGAGAGAGGGGGAATATAGAGTCGACAATATATCATACAATACTCCAATCGCTCCCCTTCTATATACATTAACATCTAGAAATTCATCTAAGGTTGTTTTTTCAGGCATGTTGGGAAATGTAGGATATCTGTTGCGTACAAAGTCACGAATGTGCATATAGCGGAAGAAATGAGTCCGGGGGATGTCGTGCTTTTGAGTCAGCTGAGTAAATGAGGCAAAAACATTGTCAATATACAGATCTTTAAAACTAGATATACCCTTATTGCTCCAGATCTTAAAAGCAGAGTCCAATAGGGACGGTGGGAACATATGATTGCAAGGGATTGGTGCCCGAGACGACATTGATTGTAGACCAAACCTTTTCCTACATTGTATCCAGATTCTAAGAGAGTGATGCACTATCGGGTTATGTCGGTATGCATCCAATTTTAACAGAAGAGCTGAGCTAATCAAAGCTTGCAATGAGGTTTTTCCGCAGTGGGAGGACTCAATATGCAACCACGCTGGAGTCTCAGTCGACCGATCCCCCATCCAGTAAAGAATATTGCGTGTGTTTGCTGCCCAATAATAAAATTGAAAATTTGGCAAGGCCAGCCCCCCTGACCGTTTCGCCTCTTGTAAAAATGGCTTCCTAATCCTTGGAAGTTTGCCATTCCAAATGAATGCCGAAATCTGTTTATCTAGTGTGTTAAAGAATTGTTTCGGTAAATAAATTGGGACGCACTGAAAGATATATAAAAATTTGGGCAGGACATTCATTTTAACAACGTTAACACGACCAATTAGTGATAAGGGAAGCCTATCCCATCTTTGAAGATCTGATTTAGTACGCTCCAGGAGTGGTGCGAAATTTTTCTCGTATAGATTTTTATGTAAGCGAGTGACCTTGATGCCTAGATAAGTCAGATGATCCGCTACCTTAAATTGAAATGCCTCAAATGAGATCTCCTCAGCTTCACTGTTAACGGCTAACAACTCGCTTTTATGCATGTTCAATTTATATCCAGAGATACAGCCGAAATCTCTGAAAATGGTAAGAGCATGGGGAAGCGATTCCAAAGGGTCAGACACATAAGGTCATCAGCATAGAGGGATAATTTGTGTTCTAGGCCAGCCCTATGGATTCCCCTGATCCTGTCTTCCGCTTCATAGCTAAAGGTTCTATAGAAATTGCAAACAGGAGAGGGGACAATGGGCATCCTTGTCTGGTTCCACGATTCAGTGGGAAATAAGGGGAACATACATTGTTTGTCTTGACACGGGCCATGGGCGAGTTATACAAGAGCCTTACCCACGAAATGTACCTTTCACCTAGCCCGAATTTTCCAAGAGTAAAAAGCAAATAGTCCCACTCCACCCTATCGAACGCCTTTTCGGCATCTAATGACAGAGCAATCTCTGTCATTTGAGACACTTTTGATAAAGATCCAGACACTTTTCTTTATTCAGTTGACATGCACAATGTTCTTATTTGTTTAGTTTTTCTGTTCTTGCCTTTGCTATTAGCGACGTCTTCATCCAGTTTAGCTCAGCAAAGTAACGTTAGTTTCTATTGCTGTCGTCACGAGTCCACATGCTGATCGTTGCTAGCTCCTGCTTTCGTTGTCAACGAGGGGCTTCTTTAACTAACTCTTCCAATAGCCAGTTTATTTTCTTGATAACGATGTCAATAGCAATATTTCCTCTTGGTTAGGCAAGCTTTTTGACTAATGTAATGGCAGGATTTCTTTAGACTTTCGTTTACCATTTCATTTTCAGTGCAGGCAGCAAAAAGGTTTCAGACTCGTGTCCAATGGCTAATAGCAATCTGTATCCACAATTATGATGTACACACTCACGGACTCCAGAATACGTTTTAAATTTTTTATTTTTTTTTAAATCTTTTTCCCCCTCCTTTTTCCTCCGATTTTCTCCCATCCCAATGTTAGTCGTTATGCCAATTCCCAATCCCCTTCCTGGTCGCTGCACACTTACCCCCCACAGTCGGTCTGGGAGAGTGGAGGCTATCACGTCCTTCCTCCGACACACGTCTAGCCAATCAACCGTTTCTTTTCACCCGGCAGCGCGGACTCTCACTGAGAGGGCGTAGCGTGTGGAAGGATCACACTATCCCACTTAGATCCTATCCGCGCTTAGCAGGCGCCCCGACCGAACTGTAGGAGTCGCTGTTTACAATGACCCGGACCCACCCCGCCAGCTTCTCCCACCCTCTAATACTGCCAATTGTATTAGTGTGAACGGCCAGCCAAGCTGGTGACAACCCCGAACAGGCGAATCCAGCGTCTCCGAGGTTGGTGACGAACGCAATCTCCGCTACGAACTAGGATCATGGACTACGGTCAAAAGGTTATGTGCTTCCAAACTGCATGGGGCACTGTCTCACTACTAACTAGGCAATACAAGTTCACGGCATATAAAGACTCTCACACATGCGCAGTAACACATCTAAAGTACATGTAACGTTAATTCTTAGAATAATTTGCAACTAAACTATAAATATGGCTTATAGCATACCACAGCATTACAAATTAAACTACTGCTCGTTTTCTATGCAATAACTAAATATATAAAATACAAATATATTCAAAATATGACTTTTCAAGGTTTGGCTCTTACAGAGTGGTTAAGAGACATGATGGTAAGATGTGGGGAGTGTTGGTTGGAGTGGTTAAGAGACATGCTGGTAAGATGTGGGGAGTGTTGGTTGGAGTGGTTAAGAGACATGCTGGTAAGATCAGTAGAGTGATGGTTGGAGTGGTTAAGAGACATGATGTTAGATCAGTACAGTGTTGGTTGGAGTGGTTAAGAGACATGATGTTAGATCAGTACAGTGTTGGTTGGAGTGGTTAAGAGACATGATGTTAGATCAGTACAGTGTTGGTTAGAGTGGTTAAGAGACATGATGGTAAGATGTGGGGAGTGTTGGTTGGAGTAGTTAAGAGACATGATGTTAGATGTGCGGAGTGTTGGTTGGAGTGGTTAAGAGACATGCTGGTAAGATGTGGGGAGTGTTGGTTGGAGTGGTTAAGAGACATGCTGGTAAGATCAGTAGAGTGATGGTTGGAGTGGTTAAGAGACATGATGGTAAGATCAGTAGAGTGATGGTTGGAGTGGTTAAGTTCAAGTTCAAGTTTCTTTAATAGTTGTCATACAGAAGTACAGAATACTTTTATACAAAATGCTTCTTACTGTTGCGCTCCAGAGACTGTGCAAGACAAGATAAGTATGAAATAAAATAACATAGTAAAACTAGAAGTAAAAAAATGAGGTCACAGTGTTCAGTTTAGACATATGTACAATGTTCGATGCAGAATAGACGTAGTTACCATACAATATACAATACTGTGTGCAGTGTACTAATATACAATACTATATAGTGCAAGGCAGAAATGGAGAAATGGGACGAGGTGCAATTTAGGTACAATTCACAGTAGGTGTACGAGTTGTAGTGCAAATCCTTTATCAATAAATATAAAGTGTAAGTGTGTTTGTGTGATCTAAAGTGTGGAGAGTGGGTGCTGCAGTGTGTTGTTTGTTTGAGTGAGTGTGTGCGTGTGGGTGTGTGTGCTGTGTGCATTTGATGGTTGTTGCATAGTGATTATTGTTCGTTTAGCGATTATTGTTCGTTTAGCAGCCTGATGGCCTGGGGATAGAAGCTTCTTCTGAGTCTTTCTGTGCTCGCCTTAAGACTCCGGTATCGCTTGCCTGACCGCAGCAGTTCAAAGAGGCAGTTGTTCGGGTGGCTCGAGTCCTTAATAATTCTCTTAGCCTTCCCCTTGCACCGCTTGTTGTAAATGTTCTGGAGGGTGGGAAGCCCCCCTCCAATTGTGCGTTCGGCTGAACGTGTCACTCTTTGTAGTCTGCTACGGTCTTGTGCAGTGCTATTCCCAAACCAGGAGGTGATGTTGCCGGTTAGGATGCTCTCTATTGTACATGAGTAGAAGTTCCTAAGGATCTTCTGACTGACTTGGAACTTCCTTAGGCGCCTGAGGAAGTAGAGGCGTTGTCGTGCCTTCTTCACAACACTGTCAATGTGTGTGGTCCATGTCAAGTCCTCGGATATGTGGGCTCCGAGGTACTTGAAACTGTTCACTCTCTCAACCGGTGCCCCGTCGATGCTGAGGGGGCTGTAGTCCTTGACCCCCGACCTCCTGAAGTCCACAATCATCTCTTTTGTTTTGCTGACGTTCAGGGAGAGGCAGTTCTCCTGACACCACTGTGACAGGTTCTCTACCTCTTCCAGGTAGGCCCTTTCGTCGTTGGCAGAGATCAGGCCCACCACTACTGTGTCATCAGCAAATTTGATGATGGTGTTGTTGTTCCGCTGTGCTACGCAGTCATGTGTGTACAGGGAGTAGAGGAGGGGGCTCAGAACACAGCCCTGGGGGGCCCCTATGTTGAGCGTGATGGATGAGGAGGTGCAGTTGCCGGCTCTTACCACCTGGGGTCTGCCCGTCAGGAAGTCCAAGACCCACTGGCAGAGGTCATAGTTCAAGCCCAGGTCCCTGAGCTTGGCTATGAGTTTGGAGGGGACTATGGTATTGAATGCTGAGCTGTAGTCGATGAACAGCATTCTCACATAGTTCCCCTGCCTCTTGTCCAGGTGTGATGCTGCTGTGTGCAGCACATGGGCTATGGCGTCCTCCGTGGACCTGTTGGGGCGATATGCAAATTGCAGAGGGTCCAGGTTGATGGGGAGGGAGGAACAGATGTAGCCCTTCACTAGCTTCTCAAAGCACTTCATGGCTATGGAGGTGAGGGCTACAGGGCGGTAGTCGTTGAGGCAAGCAGGCGTAGATTTTTTGGGTACAGGGATGATGGTGGACTTCTTCAGACAGGTGGGGATGACAGCCTGTTCCAAGGACAGGTTGAAGATGTCAGTGACATGATGGTAAGATGTGGGGAGTGTTGGTTGGAGTGGTTAAGAGACATGATGTTAGATCAGTACAGTGTTGGTTGGAGTGGTTAAGAGACATGATGTTAGATGTGGGGAGTGTTGGTTGGAGTGGTTAAGAGACATGATGGTAAGATGTGGGGAGTGTTGGTTGGAGTGGTTAAGAGACATTATGGTAAGATCAGTAGAGTGTTGGTTGGAGTGGTTAAGAGACATGATGTTAGATCAGTACAGTGTTGGTTGGAGTGGTTAAGAGACATGATGTTAGATCAGTACAGTGTTGGTTGGAGTGGTTAAGAGACATGATGTTAGATCAGTACAGTGTTGGTTGGAGTGGTTAAGAGACATGATGTTAGATCAGTACAGTGTTGGTTGGAGTAGTTAAGAGACATGATGTTAGATGTGGGGAGTGTTGGTTGGAGTGGTTAAGAGACATGATGTTAGATGTGCGGAGTGTTGGTTGGAGTAGTTAAGAGACATGATGTTAGATGTGGGAGTGTTGGTTGGAGTGGTTAAGAGACATGCTGGTAAGATGTGGGGAGTGTTGGTTGGAGTGGTTAAGATCTCCTGCAATGATAAAGGCTGCCTCTGGGAAGATGATGATGATGATGATGATGATGATGATGATGATGATGATGATGATGATGATGATGGACAACAAACTGACCTGGTTGAAGCCGCGGAACTCAAAGCCTCCCTCCGATTGGACCAGCTGGTCGCCAGTCACCCAGTGCCCGCCCCCTGCCTGGCGACGTTCCTCCACCGCCTTGGCAACGAAGTACACCATGTTATAGATGGTGCCAAACATAGGGGACACCTGCAGGAAGAGACACAACCATGTTATAGATGGTCCCAAACATAGGGGACACCTGCAGGAAGAGACACAACCATGTTATAGATGGTGCCAAACATAGGAGACACCTGCAGGAAGAGACACAACCATGTTATAGATGGTCCCAAACATAGGGGACACCTGAAACACAACCATGTTATAGATGGTCCCAAACATTGGGGACACCTGAAACACAACCATGTTATAGATGGTCCCAAACATAGGAGACACCTGAAACACAACCATGTTATAGATGGTGCCAAACATAGGAGACACCTGAAACACAACCATGTTATAGATGGTCCCAAACATAGGAGACACCTGAAACACAACCATGTTATAGATGGTCCCAAACATAGGGGACACCTGCAGGAAGAGACACAACCATGTTATAGATGGTCCCAAACATAGGGGACACCTGAAACACAACCATGTTATAGATGGTGCCAAACATAGGAGACACCTGCAGGAAGAGACACAACCATGTTATAGATGGTGCCAAACATAGGAGACACCTGAAACACAACCATGTTATAGATGGTGCCAAACATAGGGGACACCTGCAGGAAGAGACACAACCATGTTATAGATGGTCCCAAACATAGGGGACACCTGAAACACAACCATGTTATAGATGGTCCCAAACATAGGAGACACCTGAAACACAACCATGTTATAGATGGTCCCAAACATAGGAGACACCTGAAACACAACCATGTTATAGATGGTGCCAAACATAGGAGACACCTGCAGGAAGAGACACAAACATGTTATAGATGGTCCCAAACATAGGGGACACCTGAAACACAACCATGTTATAGATGGTGCCAAACATAGGAGACACCTGCAGGAAGAGACACAACCATGTTATAGATGGTGCCAAACATAGGAGACACCTGCAGGAAGAGACACAACCATGTTATAGATGGTGCCAAACATAGGAGACACCTGCAGGAAGAGACACAACCATGTTATAGATGGTCCCAAACATAGGAGACACCTGCAGGAAGAGACACAACCATGTTATAGATGGTCCCAAACATAGGAGACACCTGAAACACAACCATGTTATAGATGGTGCCAAACATAATACCTACAGGAAGAAACTTGTAATTGATAGGTTATAGGTCATCACAAACATAGGAGACACCGGATACCAAGTTCAGCAGCACAGAGTGAAGCTGGGAAGTGAATCAACTGTGTGAATTAGTATTTATAGAATAGCCCGCCTCTGTGGTGCGGGTGGGAGAGGTCGGCAATGCTCTTAACGCCTTCATTGCACACATAATTATTCCAAGTGATATTTTTTTTTTTAAAGCACCAATATCTCTTCTTCTTGTGAACCGTTTTCATTTTAAGTCAAATGAAAGCTCTTTTACTTCCTTCTCTAACTTAGTTTGAGGCTACTGACGTAAACAAAAGGGCAGTGCACAGGAACACCTGTGATTGGTCAGACATGTAGCTGAGAAATGCTGAGCGCTTGATTTGTTATAGAAGAGCAGGTCTTTCAGATAGCAACCAGTGGATAGTAGGTTGATAGCTAGTAGCTTGTTAACTACGTTTTGACCAAACAACCTTGCTACGTGATATTTGTACAGCCTACTGTAGCTCATGACATGCTACCGAGCTAATGCGTTGTTTGGTTTTTGTTTTGAAAACCCACGACACAATTGACACATTTCTTTTTTTATTTAACTATATGGGTGAATTAGAAAGTAATATTATGCAAACACAATAACTAATATTCAAACAGGCTACTGGCAAACAATTAATTTATGTTATCTGTTATGTAACCAAAGCAGCTGATGTTGGCAGTGGATGACAGGTCTGCAGGGTTAGGGTTCTATGGCTGTAGGGTTAGGGTTCTATGGCTGTGTGGTTAGGGTTCTATGGCTGTAGGGTTAGGGTTCTATGGCTGCAGGGTTAGGCTTCTATGGCTGTAGGGTTACGGTTCTATGGCTGTAGGGTTAGGGTTCTATGGCTGTGTGGTTAGGGTTCTATGGCTGTAGGGTTAGGGTTCTATGGCTGCAGGGTTAGGGTTCTATGGCTGTAGGGTTCTATGGCTGTGTGGTTAGGGTTCTATGGCTGTAGGGTTAGGGTTCTATGGCTGTGTGGTTAGGGTTCTATGGCTGTAGGGTTAGGGTTCTATGGCTGTGTGGTGTTTACCTCAGTAGCATCTATAGAGGAGCGGATCTCACGGCTGATCTGAGCATCAAGGAACGCTTGGTAGAAACTCTGGTCTGAATCCATGGTGATCGTTACCATGGAGCTGTAGGCATGACGTAGGCGCGTTTCATTGGTCAGTTGGGGGAATATTGTGTCCTGATTGGACAGAGAGAAAGCAGTCAGTCAGCCAGCCAGTTGAATAATTATTTAAAGCTACTTAATGTATAATTCTTAATAGGCTAGTGACAAATTAATGCCCCCAAAGTTTTTAGATACCCCTACTGAACATAGAACAAAACACAGCAATGCTTTTCCTCATCTCAAAGGTCTTGGATTCTTGTATGAAAATATTTTACTGGAAAAATGGTTACATTGATAAATGTTGTTATACATCCCAAAATGACAAAATATAAAATATAAACTCTTATAGATTAATAATGCAAGCTCTGAGAGCCTTCAATGTTGACGTGCTGGTAGTCATATAGGAAATATAGACCTATAAACACATACCTAAAATAATAATATAGACCTAAAATAATAATATAGACCTATAAACACATACCTAAAATAATAATAGACCTATGAACACATACCTAAAATAATAATATAGACCTATGAACACATTCCTAAAATAATAATATAGACCTATAAACACATACCTAAAATAATAATATAGACCTATAAACACATACCTAAAATAATAATATAGACCTAAAATAATAATATAGACCTATGAACACATACCTAAAATAATAATATAGACCTATAAACACATACCTAAAATAATAATATAGACCTAAAATAATAATATAGACCTATGAACACATACCTAAAATAATAATATAGACCTATAAACACATACCTAAAATAATAATATAGACATATAAACACATACCTAAAATAATAATATCGACCTAAAATAATAATATAGACCTATAAACACATACCTAAAATAATAATATAGACCTATAAACACATACCTAAAATAATAATATAGACCTAAAATAATAATATAGACCTATAAACACATACCTAAAATAATAATAGACCTATGAACACATACCTAAAATAATAATATAGACCTATGAACACATTCCTAAAATAATAATATAGACCTATAAACACATACCTAAAATAATAATATAGACCTATAAACACACACCTAAAATAATAATATAGACCTAAAATAATAATATAGACCTATGAACACATACCTAAAATAATAATATAGACCTATAAACACATACCTAAAATAATAATATAGACCTAAAATAATAATATAGACCTATGAACACATACCTAAAATAATAATATAGACCTATAAACACATACCTAAAATAATAATATAGACCTATAAACACATACCTAAAATAATAATATCGACCTAAAATAATAATATAGACCTATGAACACATACCTAAAATAATAATATGTGAGAATGGCGCTGCTCCGACCGGCCGCCTTTCTGTTAGCTCCGTCGAGACTGTGCTTACTTTTGTTAATTTTTATAGTTTTAAGAGTTTTATTTGCACCAACTGTTGGTGCATTATATGTGTATGACCGTCAGTCACTCATTGACATTGGATTAAGGAAAACTTACCGACTGGATTGCTCTCTGGATCGGATTGCTGAACAACAACAGTGGCCAGCGGAGATCCTTTGTTGCGGCCGAAGCAAGGAAAAGGCGCGACGACGAGGTAGAAGAGCCGGCGTCCGAAACAGATTGAGATCCAAGCGACACAGAACCACATTGCCCAGCATATTGTTGGCCAATGTGCAATCGATAGGAAACAAACTGGACGACATCAGAGCACGGATCCAATTCCAGAGGGACATTCGGGACTGCAACGTCCTCTGTTTCACAGAGACTTGGCTGTCTCCAGACGTCCCAAACCATGCAATAGAACCGGCAGATCACTTCTTCGTTCTCCGCAAGGACCGAACGGCAGAAGAATCACTAAAGACGAAAGGAGGCGGCATAGCTTTCATGGTAAACAAGGAGTGGTGCGATATAGGCAACGCAAAGGAATTGTCTAACCACTGCTCCCCAGACCTGGAGTATATCACCATCAAATGCCGACCCTTCTTTCTCCCGAGGGAGCTAACGTCCATCATCATGATCGGAGTGTACATTCCACCACAAGCGAACACTGGGGCCGCACTTTCAAAGCTACACGACGAGGTAAACAAACTACAGATAGCTAACGTTGACGCTGCCATTTTGGTTCTGGGCGATTTCAACAGCGCGTGTCTTAAAAAGGTGTTGCCGAATTTCTATCAGCATGTGACCTGTCCCACCAGAGGCGAGAACATATTAGACCATGTATACTCGCAATTTAAGAATGGGTACAAGTCACAGGCTCTTAGTCCATTCGGTAAGTCCGATCACGCCGCCATCTTTCTTTTGCCAAAATATAAACAGAGTCTTAAGCGAACGCCGGTAGTATCGCGAGAGGTTAAGCGTTGGACTGTGACGTCAGAGGAGACACTCCAGGCTGCACTTGAATGCACAGACTGGAATGTATTCCGTGATAACACAGCCAATATTAACGAATACACTGAAACGGTGCTTGACTTTGTCTGTACTCTGGTAGAAGAAACAATCCCCTCTACCACAATTAGAATCTACCCAAATCAAAAGCCCTGGGTAGATAAATCCGTCCGTGAGGCTCTGAAAGTGCGCACCTCAGCCTACAACACCGGGCTTGTGACAGGCAACATGGATGAACACAAGATGGCAAGATACAACATCAGGAGAGCAGTAATAGAGGCAAAACGGCGTTATAGGGATAAAGTTGAACTTCAGTTTGAACAGGCTGACTCTAGAGGTATGTGGCAGGGCCTCAGAACAATGACAGATTACAAAGGCACCTCCCTCAAACTGAACAGTGAGATCTCCTTAGCAAATGATCTCAATACCTTCTATGCGAGGTTTGAGGCTGTGAATAACAACACCAGCCTACAAGCCACAGCAATGGGGGGGGGGGTCTGCTGATGGAGACTCAGTGTTCAGGGTAACAGAGCATGAGGTGAGGCGGACCTTTAAAAAAGTGAATATCAGGAAGGCAGCAGGACCGGACGGCATCCCCGGCCGCGTCCTAAAAGTCTGTGCCGACCAACTGGCCCCGGTATTCACTGACATCTTTAACCTGTCCTTAGAACAGGCTGTCATCCCCACCTGTCTGAAGAAGTCCACCATCATCCCTGTACCCAAAAAATCTACGCCCGCTTGCCTCAACGACTACCGCCCTGTAGCTCTCACCTCCATAGCCATGAAGTGCTTTGAGAAGCTAGTGAAGGGCTACATCTGTTCCTCCCTCCCCATCAACCTGGACCCGCTGCAATTTGCATACCGCCCTAACAGGTCCACGGAGGACGCCATAGCCCATGTGCTGCACACAGCAGCATCACACCTGGACAAGAGGCAGGGGAACTATGTGAGAATGCTGTTCATCGACTACAGCTCAGCATTCAATACCATAGTCCCCTCCAAACTCATAGCCAAGCTCAGGGACCTGGGCTTGAACTATGACCTCTGCCAGTGGGTCTTGGACTTCCTGACTGGCAGACCCCAGGTGGTAAGAGCAGGCAACTGCACCTCCTCATCCATCACGCTCAACATAGGGGCCCCCCAGGGCTGTGTTCTGAGCCCCCTCCTCTACTCCATGTACACACATGACTGCGTGGCACAGCGGAACAACAACACAATCATCAAATTTGCTGATGACACAGTAGTGGTGGGCCTTATCTCTGCCAACAACGAGAGGGCCTACCTGGAAGAGGTAGAGAATCTGTCACAGTGGTGTCAGGAGAACTGCCTCTCCCTGAACATCAGCAAAACAAAAGAGATGATTGTGGACTTCAGGAGGTCGGGAGTCAAGGACTACAGCCCCCTCAGCATCGACGGGGCACCGGTTGAGAGAGTGAACAGTTTCAAGTACCTCGGAGCCCACATATCCGAGGACTTGACATGGACCACACACATTGACAGTGTTGTGAAGAAGGCATGACAACGCCTCTACTTCCTCAGGCGCCTAAGGAAGTTCCAAGTCAGTCAGAAGATCCTTAAGAACTTCTACTCATGTACAATAGAGAGCATCCTGACTGGCAACATCACCTCCTGGTTTGGGAATAGCACTGCACAAGACCGAAGCAGACTACAAAGAGTGACACGTTCAGCCGAACGCACAATTGGAGGGGGGCTTCCCACCCTCCAGAACATTTACAACAAGCGGTGCAGGGGTAAGGCTAAGAGAATCATCAAGGACTCCAGCCACCCGAACAACTGCCTCTTTGAACTGCTGCGGTCAGGCAAGCGATACCGGAGTCTTAAGGCGAGCACAGAAAGACTCAGAAGAAGCTTCTATCCCCAGGCCATCAGGCTGCTCAACGAACAATAAACACTATGCAACAACCATCAAATGCACACAGCACACCCACACTCACTTTAAACAAACAACACACTGCAGCACCCACTCTCCACACTTTAGATCACCTAAACACACTTTATATTTATTGGTAAAGGATTTGCACTACAACTCGTACACCTTACTGTAAATTGTACCTAAATTGTACCTCATCCCATTTCTGCTTTGCACTATATGGTATTGTATATTAGTACATTGCATAGTATATTGTATATTGTATGGTAACTCAGTTACTTCTATTCAGCATCGAACATTGTACATAATGTCTATACTGAACACTGTGACCTCTATTTTTACTTCTAATTTACATGCTATACTATCTTATTTCATACTTATCTTGTCTAGCACAGTCTCTGGAGCGTAACAGTAAGAAGCATTTTGTATAAAAGTATTCTGTACTTCTGTATGACAACTATTAAAGAAACTTGAAACTTGAATATAGACCTATGAACACTTACCTAAAATAATAATATAGACCTATAAACACATACCTAAAATAATAATATAGACCTATGAACACTTACCTAAAATAATAATATAGACCTATGAACACATACCTAAAATAATAATATAGACCTATGAACACATACCTAAAATAATAATATAGACCTATAAACACATACCTAAAATAATAATATAGACATATAAACACTTACCTAAAATAATAATATAGACCTATGAACACATACCTAAAATAATAATATAGACCTATAAACACATACCTAAAATAATAATATAGACCTATAAACACATACCTAAAATAATAATATAGACCTATAAACACATACCTAAAATAATAATATAGACCTATAAACACATACCTAAAATAATAATATAGACCTATAAACACATACCTAAAATAATAATATAGACCTATAAACACATACCTAAAATAATAATATAGACCTATAAACACATACCTAAAATAATAATATAGACCTATAAACACATACCTAAAATAATAATATAGACCTATAAACACATACTTAAAATAATAATATAGACCTATGAACACATACTTAAAATAATAATATAGACCTATGAACACATACCTAAAATAATAACATAGACCTATGAACACATACCTAAAATAATAACATAGACCTATGAACACATACTTAAAATAATAATATAGACCTATGAACACATACTTAAAATAATAATATAGACCTATGAACACATACCTAAAATAATAATATAGACCTATGAACACATACTTAAAATAATAATATAGACCTATGAACAGGGTTCATCAGGTAGGGTTAGTAGGGTAGTTAAGGGTTCATCAGGTAGGGTTAGTAGGGTAGTTAAGGGTTCATCAGGTAGAGTTAGTAGGGTAGTTAAGGGTTCATCAGGTAGGGTTAGTAGGGTAGTTAAGGGTTCATCAGGTAGGGTTAGTAGGGTAGTTAAGGGTTCATCAGGTAGGGTTAGTAGGGTAGTTAAGGGTTCATCAGGTAGGGTTAGTAGGGTAGTTAAGGGTTCATCAGGTAGGGTTAGTAGGGTAGTTAAAGGTTCATCAGGTAGGGTTAGTAGGGTAGTTAAGGGTTCATCAGGTAGGGTTAGTAGGGTAGTTAAGGGTTCATCAGGTAGGGTTAGTAGGGTAGTTAAGGGTTCATCAGGTAGGGTTAGTAGGGTAGTTAAGGGTTCATCAGGTAGGGTTAGTAGGGTAGTTAAGGGTTCATCAGGTAGGGTTAGTAGGGTAGTTAAAGGTTCATCAGGTAGGGTTAGTAGGGTAGTTAAGGGTTCATCAGGTAGGGTTAGTAGGGTAGTTAAGGGTTCATCAGGTAGGGTTAGTAGGGTAGTTAAGGGTTCATCAGGTAGGGTTAGTAGGGTAGTTAAGGGTTCATCAGGTAGGGTTAGTAGGGTAGTTAAGGGTTCATCAGGTAGGGTTAGTAGGGTAGTTAAGGGTTCATCAGGTAGGGTTAGTAGGGTAGTTAAGGGTTCATCAGGTAGGGTTAGTAGGGTAGTTAAGGGTTCATCAGGTAGGGTTAGTAGGGTAGTTAAGGGTTCATCAGGTAGGGTTAGTAGGGTAGTTAAGGGTTCATCAGGTAGGGTTAGTAGGGTAGTTAAGGGTTCATCAGGTAGGGTTAGTAGGGTAGTTAAAGGTTCATCAGGTAGGGTTAGTAGGGTAGTTAAGGGTTCATCAGGTAGGGTTAGTAGGGTAGTTAAGGGTTCATCAGGTACGGTTAGTAGGGTAGTTAAGGGTTCATCAGGTAGGGTTAGTAGGGTAGTTAAGGGTTCATCAGGTAGGGTTAGTAGGGTAGTTAAAGGTTCATCAGGTAGGGTTAGTAGGGTAGTTAAGGGTTCATCAGGTAGGGTTAGTAGGGTAGTTAAGGGTTCATCAGGTAGGGTTAGTAGGGTAGTTAAGGGTTCATCAGGTAGGGTTAGTAGGGTAGTTAAGGGTTCATCAGGTAGGGTTAGTAGAGTAGTTAAGGGTTCATCAGGTAGGGTTAGTAGGGTAGTTAAGGGTCTTTATACCTGGTAAGGCATGGCGTACAGCAGAGCGTCGTAGGGAATGAACACATAGCCATCTGATATCATCCCATTGTCCAAAGCAGCCAATAGGAGCTGCTTCTGGTCCTCTCCACCAAACAGCACTGAACCCATACACAGGATCACCACTAGGGGCAGAAGATACATCAACATGACACAGGATCACCACTAGGGGAAGCAGATACATCAACATGACACAGGATCACCACTAGGGGAAGAAGATACATCAACATGACACAGGATCACCACTAGGGGAAGAAGATACATCAACATGACACAGGATCACCACTAGGGGAAGAAGATACATCAACATGACACAGGATCACCACTAGGGGAAGAAGATACATCAACATGACACAGGATCACCACTAGGGGAAGAAGATACATCAACATGACACAGGATCACCACTAGGGGAAGAAGATACATCAACATGACACAGGATCACCACTAGGGGAAGAAGATACATCAACATGACACAGGATCACCACTAGGGGAAGAAGATACATCAACATGACACAGGATCACCACTAGGGGAAGAAGATACATCAACATGACACAGGATCACCACTAGGGGAAGAAGATACATCAACATGACACAGGATCACCACTAGGGGAAGAAGATACATCAACATGACACAGGATCACCACTAGGGGAAGAAGATACATCAACATGACACAGGATCACCACTGGGGGAAGAAGATACATCAACATTTAAAGATATAACATGTAACATTTCTGCATTAAAACATCTAAAAACGACTATTGTGTTGAGTTGTGTACTCATATTATCCCAAGTGTTTCGAACAACAACAAACCCAGAGGAATCCGTCATGTCCATCAGTTAACATTGTGTTACATTTGGTTGTCTGTCAATGGCGTCGTACACCCTTTCAGGCACATTGAGACCCAGCCAGCAGGGGGTGCTATTCATTATATCTTCAACATCTAAGCCAGGTACCAGACCAAAGAAAGACAACATCCCAAACGACCTGTCCACATGGAAGACACACGTGCCCCCCCCCCCCCCCCCCCTCCTTGCTGTTGTTGTGAAAGGCCTGCTTGCCCGTATACTGGACACCATCTCCATCACTACTATACTACCTGGAGACACCATCCCCATCACTACTATACTACCTGGAGACACCATCTCCATCACTACTATACTACCTGGAGACACCATCCCCATCACTACTATACTACCTGGAGACACCATCTCCATCACTACTATACTACCATGGCCTGTAGACACCTCTCCATCACTACTATACTACCATGGCCTGTAGACACCATCTCCATCACTACTATACTACCATGGCCTGTAGACACCATCTCCATCACTACTATACTACCTGGAGACACCATCCCCATCACTACTATACTACCTGGAGACACCATCTCCATCACTACTATACTACCTGGAGACACCATCCCCATCACTACTATACTACCTGGAGACACCATCTCCATCACTACTATACTACCTGGAGACACCATCCCCATCACTACTATACTACCTGGAGACACCATCCCCATCACTACTATACTACCTGGAGACACCATCCCCATCACTACTATACTACCTGGAGACACCATCCCCATCACTACTATACTACCATGGCCTGTAGACACCATCTCCATCACTACTATACTACCATGGCCTGTAGACACCATCTCCATCACTACTATACTACCATGGCCTGTAGACACCATCTCCATCACTACTATACTACCATGGCCTGTAGACACCATCTCCATCACTACTATACTACCATGGCCTGTAGACACCATCTCCATCACTACTATACTACCATGGCCTGTAGACACCATCTCCATCACTACTATACTACCATGGCCTGTATCTCCATCCCCATCACTACTATACTACCATGGCCTGTAGACACCATCCCCATCACTACTATACTACCATGGCCTGGAGACACCATCTCCATCACTACTATACTACCATGGCCTGTAGACACCATCTCCATCACTACTATACTGCCATGGCCTGTAGACACCATCTCCATCACTACTATACTACCATGACCTGTATCTCCATCTCCATCACTACTATACTACCATGGCCTGTAGACACCTCTCTATCACTACTATACTACCATGGCCTGTATCTCCATCACTACTATACTACCATGGCCTGTAGACACCATCTCCATCACTACTATACTACCATGGCCTGTATCTCCATCACTACTATACTACCATGGCCTGTAGACACCTCTCCATCACTACTATACTACCATGGCCTGTAGACACCTCTCCATCACTACTATACTACCATGGCCTGTATCTCCATCACTACTATACTACCATGGCCTGTAGACACCATCTCCATCACTACTATACTACCATGGCCTGTATCTCCATCCCCATCACTACTATACTACCATGGCCTGTAGACACCATCCCCATCACTACTATACTACCATGGCCTGTAGACACCATCTCCATCACTACTATACTACCATGGCCTGTATCTCCATCACTACTATACTACCATGGCCTGTAGACACCTCTCCATCACTACTATACTACCATGGCCTGTAGACACCATCTCCATCACTACTATACTACCATGGCCTGTATCTCCATCTCCATCACTACTATACTACCTGGAGACACCATCTCCATCACTACTATACTACCATGGCATGTAGACACCATCTCCATCACTACTATACTACCATGGCATGTAGACACCATCTCCATCACTACTATACTACCATGGCCTGTAGACACCATCTCCATCACTACTATACTACCATGGCCTGTAGACACCATCTCCATCACTACTATACTACCATGGTCTGGAGACACCATCTCCATCACTACTATACTACCATGGTCTGGAGACACCATCTCCATCACTACTATACTACCATGGCCTGTATCTCCATCACTACTATACTACCATGGCCTGTATCTCCATCTCCATCACTACTATACTACCATGGCCTGTAGACACCATCTCCATCACTACTATACTACCATGGCCTGTATCTCCATCTCCATCACTACTATACTACCATGGCCTGTATCTCCATCACTACTATACTACCATGGCCTGTATCTCCATCACTACTATACTACCATGGCCTGTAGACACCATCTACATCACTACTATACTACCATGGCCTGTATCTCCATCTCCATCACTACTATACTACCATGGCCTGTATCTCCATCTCCATCACTACTATATTACCATGGCCTGTATCTCCATCTCCATCACTACTATACTACCATGGTCTGGAGACACCTCTCCATCACTACTATACTACCATGGCCTGTATCTCCATCTCCATCACTACTATACTACCATGGTCTGGAGACACCTCTCCATCACTACTATACTACCATGGCCTGTATCTCCATCTCCATCACTACTATACTACCATGGTCTGGAGACACCTCTCCATCACTACTATACTACCATGGCCTGTATCTCCATCTCCATCACTACTATACTACCATGGCCTGGAGACACCATCTCCATCACTACTATACTACCATGGCCTGTAGACACCTCTCCATCACTACTATACTACCATGGCCTGTATCTCCATCTCCATCACTACTATACCACCATGGCCTGTAGACACCTCTCCATCACTACTATACTACCATGGCCTGTAGACACCTCTCCATCACTACTATACTACCATGGCCTGTAGACACCATCTCCATCACTACTATACTACCATGGCCTGTAGACACCATCTCCATCACTACTATACTACCATGGCCTGTAGACACCATCTCCATCACTACTATACTACCATGGCCTGTAGACACCATCTCCATCACTACTATACTACCATGGCCTGTAGACACCATCTCCATCACTACTATACTACCATGGCCTGTATCTCCATCTCCATCACTACTATACTACCATGGCCTGTAGACACCTCTCCATCACTACTATACTACCATGGCCTGTATCTCCATCTCCATCACTACTATACTACCATGGCCTGTAGACACCATCCCCATCACTACTATACTACCATGGCCTGGAGACACCATCTCCATCACTACTATACTACCATGACCTGTAGACACCTCTCCATCACTACTATACTACCATGGCCTGTAGACACCTATCCATCACTACTATACTACCATGGCCTGTAGACACCATCTCCATCACTACTATACTACCATGGCCTGTAGACACCTCTCCATCACTACTATACTACCATGGCCTGTAGACACCATCTCCATCACTACTATACTACCATGGCCTGTAGACACCTCTCCATCACTACTATACTACCATGGCCTGTAGACACCATCTCCATCACTACTATACTACCATGGCCTGTATCTCCATCTCCATCACTACTATACTACCATGGCCTGTAGACACCATCTCCATCACTACTATACTACCATGGCCTGTATCTCCATCTCCATCACTACTATACTACCATGGCCTGTATCTCCATCTCCATCACTACTATACTACCATGGCCTGTAGACACCATCTCCATCACTACTATACTACCATGGCCTGTATCTCCATCTCCATCACTACTATACTACCATGGCCTGTAGACACCATCTCCATCACTACTATACTACCATGGCCTGTAGACACCATCTCCATCACTACTATACTACCATGGCCTGTATCTCCATCTCCATCACTACTATACTACCATGGCCTGTATCTCCATCTCCATCACTACTATACTACCATGACCTGTAGACACCATCTCCATCACTACTATACTACCATGGCCTGTAGACACCATCTCCATCACTACTATACTACCATGGCCTGTATCTCCATCTCCATCACTACTATACTACCATGGCCTGTATCTCCATCTCCATCACTACTATACTACCATGGCCTGTTGACACCATCCCCATCACTACTATACTACCATGGCCTGGAGACACCATCCCCATCACTACTATACTACCATGGCCTGTAGACACCATCCCCATCACTACTATACTACCATGGCCTGTAGACACCTCTCCATCACTACTATACTACCATGGCCTGTAGACACCATCTCCATCACTACTATACTACCATGGTCTGTATCTCCATCCCCATCACTACTATACTACCATGGCCTGTATCTCCATCTCCATCACTACTATACTACCATGGCCTGTAGACACCATCTCCATCACTACTATACTACCATGGCCTGTATCTCCATCTCCATCACTACTATACTACCATGGCCTGTAGACACCATCTCCATCACTACTATACTACCATGGCCTGTATCTCCATCTCCATCACTACTATACTACCATGGCCTGTATCTCCATCTCCATCACTACTATACTACCATGGCCTGTAGACACCATCTCCATCACTACTATACTACCATGGCCTGTAGACACCATCCCCATCACTACTATACTACCATGGCCTGTAGACACCATCTCCATCACTACTATAGTACCATGGCCTGTAGACACCATCCCCATCACTACTATACTACCATGGCCTGTAGACACCTCTCCATCACTACTATACTACCATGGCCTGTAGACACCATCTCCATCACTACTGTACTACTATGGCCTGTAGACACCTCTCCATCACTACTATACTACCATGGCCTGGAGACACCATCTCCATCACTACTATACTACCATGGCCTGTATCTCCATCTCCATCACTACTATACTACCATGGCCTGTAGACACCATCTCCATCACTACTATACTACCATGGCCTGTAGACACCTCTCCATCACTACTATACTACCATGGCCTGTAGACACCATCTCCATCACTACTATACTACCATGGCCTGGAGACACCATCTCCATCACTACTATACTACCATGGCCTGTAGACACCATCTCCATCACTACTATACTACCATGGCCTGTAGACACCTCTCCATCACTACTATACTACCATGGCCGGTATCTCCATCTCCATCACTACTATACTACCATGGCCTGTATCTCCATCTCCATCACTACTATACTACCATGGCCTGTATCTCCATCTCCATCACTACTATACTACCATGGCCTGTATCTCCATCACTACTATACTACCATGGCCTGTATCTCCATCACTACTATACTACCATGGCCTGTAGACACCATCTCCATCACTACTATACTACCATGGCCTGTATCTCCATCTCCATCACTACTATACTACCATGGCCTGTATCTCCATCTCCATCACTACTATACTACCATGGCCTGTATCTCCATCTCCATCACTACTATACTACCATGGTCTGGAGACACCTCTCCATCACTACTATACTAACATGGCCTGTATCTCCATCTCCATCACTACTATACTACCATGGTCTGGAGACACCTCTCCATCACTACTATACTACCATGGCCTGTATCTCCATCTCCATCACTACTATACTACCATGGCCTGTAGACACCTCTCCATCACTACTATACTACCATGGCCTGGAGACACCATCTCCATCACTACTATACTACCATGGCCTGTAGACACCTCTCCATCACTACTATACTACCATGGCCTGTATCTCCATCTCCATCACTACTATACCACCATGGCCTGTAGACACCATCTCCATCACTACTATACTACCATGGCCTGTAGACACCTCTCCATCACTACTATACTACCATGGCCTGCATCTCCATCTCCATCACTACTATACTACCATGGCCTGTAGACACCATCTCCATCACTACTATACTACCATGGCCTGTAGACACCATCTCCATCACTACTATACTACCATGGCCTGTAGACACCATCTCCATCACTACTATACTACCATGGCCTGTAGACACCATCTCCATCACTACTATACTACCATGGCCTGTAGACACCATCTCCATCACTACTATACTACCATGGCCTGTATCTCCATCTCCATCACTACTATACTACCATGACCTGTAGACACCATCTCCATCACTACTATACTACCATGGCCTGGAGACACCATCTCCATCACTACTATACTACCATGGCCTGTAGATACCTCTCCATCACTACTATACTACCATGGTCTGTAGACACCATCTCCATCACTACTATACTACCATGGCCTGTAGACACCTCCCCATCACTACTATAATACCATGGCCTGTAGACACCATCTCCATCACTACTATACTACCATGGCCTGTAGACACCTCTCCATCACTACTATACTACCATGGCCTGTATCTCCATCTCCATCACTACTATACCACCATGGCCTGTAGACACCATCTCCATCACTACTATACTACCATGGCCTGTAGACACCTCTCCATCACTACTATACTACCATGGCCTGCATCTCCATCTCCATCACTACTATACTACCATGGCCTGTAGACACCATCTCCATCACTACTATACTACCATGGCCTGTAGACACCATCTCCATCACTACTATACTACCATGGCCTGTAGACACCATCTCCATCACTACTATACTACCATGGCCTGTAGACACCATCTCCATCACTACTATACTACCATGGCCTGTAGACACCATCTCCATCACTACTATACTACCATGGCCTGTATCTCCATCTCCATCACTACTATACTACCATGACCTGTAGACACCATCTCCATCACTACTATACTACCATGGCCTGGAGACACCATCTCCATCACTACTATACTACCATGGCCTGTAGATACCTCTCCATCACTACTATACTACCATGGTCTGTAGACACCATCTCCATCACTACTATACTACCATGGCCTGTAGACACCTCCCCATCACTACTATAATACCATGGCCTGTAGACACCATCTCCATCACTACTATACTACCATGGCCTGTAGACACCATCTCCATCACTACTATACTACCATGGCCTGTATCTCCATCTCCATCACTACTATACTACCATGGCCTGTATCTCCATCCCCATCACTACTATACTACCATGGCCTGTATCTCCATCTCCATCACTACTATACTACCATGGCCTGTATCTCCATCTCCATCACTACTATACTACCATGGCCTGTATCTCCATCCCCATCACTACTATACTACCATGGCCTGTATCTCCATCTCCATCACTACGACAGCAACCACAGTACATAGACAGACATATTTAAATCATCCAGATTTTACAGCGTCCCTGGACTAGAAATTATTTTAGTACATTTTCATAATATTACACAAGGGGGCGTGGTCAGTGCTCTAGAGGTCAGTGCTCTAAATCCACCTACTGTACCTCGATCATGTGTGGACATATGTGATGTGTAGATTGTAGATTATTATGTGATGTGTAGATTATAGATTATTATGTGATGTGTAGATTATAGATTATATGTGATGTGGAGATTATAGATTATAGATTATATGTGATGTGTAGATTATAGATTATATGTGATGTGTAGATTATAGATTATATGTGATGTGTAGATTATAGATTATATGTGATGTGTAGATTATAGATTATATGTGATGTGTAGATTATAGATTATAGATTATATGTGATGTGTAGATTATAGATTATATGTGATGTGTAGATTATATGTTATGTGTAGATTATAGATTATATGTGATGTGTAGATTATAGATTATATGTGATGTATAGATAATAGATTATATGTGATGTGTAGATAATAGATTATATGTGATGTGTAGATTATAGATTATATGTGATGTGGAGATTATATGTGATGTGTAGATTATATGTGATGTTGTAGTGGGTGCTATGGACATAATTCACCATTGTATTGTTTTGATGTATTGATGGGGCACTGTCACTTTAAGGAGGTTGGTTGGGGTTGGGCTTGGAGAAGACGCGCTGGTGGAATGTCATTGATAAAATGTTTGTTTACTACGAGCTGTCGGAGACTAGCACGGCATAGATCTGACAGCTGTCACTTGTGCTAAAAATATAATAAATGACACACGGCTTGGTGTTGTCGCAAGATAGAAATTGTGCGTTTCTCCTTTCCGACGATTTCTACATTGGTTATAAGTTTTGAAGACCTCTCCATCACTACTATACTACCATGGCCTGGAGACACCATCCCCATCACTACTATACTACCATGGCCTGTAGACACCATCCCCATCACTACTATACTACCATGGCCTGTAGACACCATCTCCATCACTACTATACTACCATGGTCTGTATCTCCATCCCCATCACTACTATACTACCATGGCCTGTATCTCCATCTCCATCACTACTATACTACCATGGCCTGTAGACACCATCTCCATCACTACTATACTACCATGGCCTGTATCTCCATCTCCATCACTACTATACTACCATGGCCTGTATCTCCATCTCCATCACTACTATACTACCATGGGCTGTAGACACCATCTCCATCACTACTATACTACCATGGCCTGTATCTCCATCTCCATCACTACTATACTACCATGGCCTGTAGACACCATCTCCATCACTACTATACTACCATGGCCTGTATCTCCATCTCCATCACTACTATACTACCATGGCCTGTATCTCCATCTCCATCACTACTATACTACCATGGCCTGTAGACACCATCTCCATCACTACTATACTACCATGGCCTGTAGACACCATCCCCATCACTACTATACTACCATGGCCTGTAGACACCTCTCCATCACTACTATACTACCATGGCCTGTAGACACCATCCCCATCACTACTATACTACCATGGCCTGTAGACACCTCTCCATCACTACTATACTACCATGGCCTGTAGACACCATCTCCATCACTACTATACTACCATGGCCTGTAGACACCTCTCCATCACTACTATACTACCATGGCCTGGAGACACCATCTCCATCACTACTATACTACCATGGCCTGTATCTCCATCTCCATCACTACTATACTACCATGGCCTGTAGACACCATCTCCATCACTACTATACTACCATGGCCTGTAGACACCTCTCCATCACTACTATACTACCATGGCCTGTAGACACCATCTCCATCACTACTATACTACCATGGCCTGGAGACACCATCTCCATCACTACTATACTACCATGGCATGTAGACACCATCTCCATCACTACTATACTACCATGGCCTGTAGACACCTCTCCATCACTACTATACTACCATGGCCTGTATCTCCATCTCCATCACTACTATACTACCATGGCCTGTATCTCCATCTCCATCACTACTATACTACCATGGCCTGTAGACACCATCTCCATCACTACTATACTACCATGGCCTGTAGACACCATCTCCATCACTACTATACTACCATGGTCTGGAGACACCATCTCCATCACTACTATACTACCATGGCCTGTAGACACCATCTCCATCACTACTATACTACCATGGCCTGTAGACACCATCTCCATCACTACTATACTACCATGGCCTGTATCTCCATCTCCATCACTACTATACTACCATGACCTGTAGACACCATCTCCATCACTACTATACTACCATGGCCTGGAGACACCATCTCCATCACTACTATACTACCATGGCCTGTAGATACCTCTCCATCACTACTATACTACCATGGTCTGTAGACACCATCTCCATCACTACTATACTACCATGGCCTGTAGACACCTCCCCATCACTACTATAATACCATGGCCTGTAGACACCATCTCCATCACTACTATACTACCATGGCCTGTAGACACCATCTCCATCACTACTATACTACCATGGCCTGTATCTCCATCTCCATCACTACTATACTACCATGGCCTGTATCTCCATCCCCATCACTACTATACTACCATGGCCTGTATCTCCATCCCCATCACTACTATACTACCATGGCCTGTATCTCCATCTCCATCACTACGACAGCAACCACAGTACATAGACAGACATATTTAAATCATCCAGATTTTACAGCGTCCCTGGACTAGAAATTATTTTAGTACATTTTCATAATATTACACAAGGGGGCGTGGTCAGTGCTCTAGAGGTCAGTGCTCTAAATCCACCTACTGTACCTCGATCATGTGTGGACATATGTGATGTGTAGATTGTAGATTATTATGTGATGTGTAGATTATAGATTATTATGTGATGTGTAGATTATAGATTATATGTGATGTGGAGATTATAGATTATAGATTATATGTGATGTGTAGATTATAGATTATATGTGATGTGTAGATTATAGATTATATGTGATGTGTAGATTATAGATTATATGTGATGTGTAGATTATAGATTATATGTGATGTGTAGATTATAGATTATAGATTATATGTGATGTGTAGATTATAGATTATATGTGATGTGTAGATTATATGTTATGTGTAGATTATAGATTATATGTGATGTGTAGATTATAGATTATATGTGATGTATAGATAATAGATTATATGTGATGTATAGATAATAGATTATATGTGATGTGTAGATAATAGATTATATGTGATGTGTAGATTATAGATTATATGTGATGTGGAGATTATATGTGATGTGTAGATTATATGTGATGTTGTAGTGGGTGCTATGGACATAATTCACCATTGTATTGTTTTGATGTATTGATGGGGCACTGTCACTTTAAGGAGGTTGGTTGGGGTTGGGCTTGGAGAAGACGCGCTGGTGGAATGTCATTGATAAAATGTTTGTTTACTACGAGCTGTCGGAGACTAGCACGGCATAGATCTGACAGCTGTCACTTGTGCTAAAAATATAATAAATGACACACGGCTTGGTGTTGTCGCAAGATAGAAATTGTGCGTTTCTCCTTTCCGACGATTTCTACATTGGTTATAAGTTTTGAAGACGCTTCCGCGGCAACATGTCTACGAACGCAGTTTCGCTGAAATTACCTGAGTTCTGGGAGTCGTCAGCCTCGGCATGGTTTGTGCAAACAGAGGCACAGTTCGAGCTGCGTGAGATTACCTCGGATACCACAAGATATTATTATGTGGTGTCAGCCCTGGGAAGTTTGACAGCCAGCAGAGTGGTGAGCCTCCTCAAGAACCCTCCGACTCGAGATAAATATCTCACGATCAAGTCTCATCTATTAAAGACATCGAACTTTCCGATACCGAGCGGGCCAGCCGGTTGTTTTCTTTGCAAGGGCTCGGTGATAGCAAGCCATCGGAGCTCATGGATAGGATGCTGGATTTATTGGGAGAGCACAAGCCTGATTTCCTTTTCATGCAACTTTTCCTGCGTCAGCTGCCTTCTCCGGTTCGGGCTGCTCTGGCCAACACCACTATAGACGATTGCCGCGCTCTGGCCGAGGAGGCTGAGCATTTTTTTGGCTGGTCAACAGCACTGTGCAGCGGCAGTTTTCCCAACCCAAGCCTTTGTTTCACCGCCGGGAGACTGGAATATCACCGCCGCAGCGACAGCCGCGTGACGCGGGGCTGTGTTATTATCATGCATGGTTTGGACCTAAAGCCAAGCAGTGCCGCCCGCCGTGCAGCTTCAGTGGGCCGGGAAATGCCATGAGTGGCCATGAGCGTCGGTCAGGCTGGCAGGCTACTGTTTGTCCAGGACACCATCTCCGGGTGGCGTTTCATGTGCGACACGGGCGCGCAGAGGACCGTCTTGCCGGCTTCTAGAGTGGACATCCTATCCGGCGGACACGGACCCCCCATGGAGGCCACCAACGGCACCCCCAACGGCACCAGGTATGTCGAAATGTGTTTTAGTGGCCAACGGTTTAGCTGGGACTTTATCACAGCTAATGTAGCCGTCCCTCTTCTAGGCGCTGATTTTTTGTGTGATTATGGACTGTTAGTGGATGTTAAAAATTGACGCTTAATTGATGCCATTACGTTCTGCTCTTATGCTGGTGCAGACTCCATCAGACTCTCTAGCATGCTCTCCGCTGCAGATGAGTTTCAACACCTTCTCGCCGAGTTCCCGGGCCTCACGCGGCCCACGTTCTCATCATCTACAGCCAAGCATGGAGTGGAGCATCATATCGCCACAACCGACCCTCCGGTCTATGCCCGGGCCCGGTCAAGCTCAGCATTGCCACGGCAGAGTTCGAGAACATGGAACGCCTCTGCATTGTCCGTCGCTCCGACAGCCCATGGGCCTCCCCCCTCCACATTGTCCCCAAGCCGGGAGGGGGTGGCGCCCGTGTGGGGATTACCGCCGGCTCAACGATGCTACGACGCCGGACCGTTACCCAGTCCCACACATTCAGGACTTTTCTGCCCGCCTTTCAGGGAAATTAATGTTTTCCAAGGTGGACCTTGTGCGTGGGTATCATCAGGTGCCCGTCCAACCGCTGGACGTCCCCAAAACAGCAGTCATAACTCCATTTGGACTATTTGAGTTTCTGCGCATGCCATTCGGCCTCATAAACGCTGCACAGACGTTCAAGTTCAAGTTTCAAGTTCAAGTTTCTTTTATTGCCACACGGCCAGGCTGGTGGAATTTGGGCACGGTACAGGTGGTAGCTGCGACAATACACCACATGGAACACAACATAACATCAACATCAACATAACATAACATAACATAACATAACATACATAACATAAACAGCAGGGGGTGAAATTAGGATGAGTTGGAGTTGAGTAATTGTATGGCCTTGGGGAAGAAACTGTTGTTGAACCTAACCGTGCGACTACCTAGTGACCTAAACCTTCTACCAGAGGGGAGGAGTTGGAAGAGGTGATGAGCTGGGTGCAGGGGGTCACTGATGATTTTGTGTGCGCGTGTGATGGTGTGATGTTTGTGTATGGAGTCCAGGGTGGGGAGTGTGCAGTTAATGATTTTGGATGCCCTAATGATGATCCTGTCTAGTCTGTGTAGTGTGTGTTTGGGTGTGTTGCCGTACCAAACAGTGATGGAGAGTGAAATGATGTTTTGTATGATGGCTGTGTAAAATTGAATCATTAACGTCTTCCTAACCTTATACTTCCTGAGTTGTCTTAAGTGAAATAATCTTTGGTTGGCTGTTTTAAGTAAATGAGTGGTGTGATGATCCCAGTTGAGTTTGTTGCTGATGTGTGTTCCTAAGTATTTAAATGTGTCTGTGGCTGAAATGGGTTGGTTATTGATGAGCATGGGTGTTTTGGTGGGTGTGATTTTGCGAAAGTCAATAATGAGTTCCACGGTCTTGCTTTCATTGAGTATCAGGTTATGTTCTTTGCACCATGTGAGTGTTCGCTCCACCTCCAGCCGGTAGTCATCCTCCTTGTTGTTGGAGATCAACCCTAGGATGGTGGTGTCGTCCGCGTATTTAAGGGTTTTGACTGAGGGGGATGCTGAACAGAGGTTGTTAGTGTAGAGGGAAAAAAGCCACGGGGAGAGAACACACCCCTGTGGTACCCCAATGTTGGTGGTCAGAGGGAGAGAGGTGAGGTTGTTGTAGCGGACTACCTGTTTGCGGCCCTTCAGTGTGTCCAGCAACCAGAAACAGAGGGAGGGGGCAATGTTCATGTTGGTCAGGGTTTGGAACAGTATGAGGGGGTCGATGGTGTTGAAGGCACTGCTGAAGTCAATAAAGAGTATCCGGGCGTAACTGTTTTTGGTCTCCAGATGCTGGAGGGTGTAGTGCAGTGCCAGGTTGACTGCATCATCAGTAGACCGGTTTGTGCGATAGGCGAATTGTAGAGGGTCCATCAGGGGGGATGTGAGTGTTTTTAAAACTGACAGGACTATGCGTTCCAGCACCTTCATGGCTACTGCCGTCAAGGCCACGGGTCTATAGTCATTAAGGCTAGATATTTTTCCTTTCTTGGGTATGGGGATGATGATGGATTGTTTGAAGAGGGCTGGGATCTGCATTTGCTGGAGTGAGGTGGTGAAAATGCCAGTGTAGACTGGTGCTAGCTGGTCAGAACAATAGCTGAGGCAGGCAGGTGAGATGTTATCCGGGCCTGCTGCCTTGCCCTTATCCAGCCTCCGGAAGAGGTTCCTCACTGTATCTATATCAATGGTGAGTGGGGTGGATAGGTGAGGGGGTGGGGTGGGCCAGCTGTCTTTAAGAGGCTTCTCAAACCTGGCAAAGAAGGTGTTCAGCTTGTCTGGGAGGTGGGGGTCTGCGCCTTATGGACTCTGTGCTACAAGACTTGGATTTTATTTTTGTATACTTGGATGATATCCTCATAGCCAGCGCCTCTAAGGCTGAACACATGTCCCACCTCCGGATGCTTTTTGAGCGGCTAAATGAGCATGGACTGATCAACCCGGCCAAATGCCAGTTTGGGCAGTCGACCATTGACTTCCTGGGGCACAGAGTCACCCGGGCACTCGTACGCTAAGCCCTGAAAAAAGGAAGCGTATGTATGTCCTAGGAGGGAAGATCGGGATGCGAATACGCATCCTTCAGGTCTATGGAGGTGAACCACTCCCCCACCTGACAGCGCTTAACAGGTGGGTGACGGTCAACATTCTGAACCTTCCATGGTACAGGTCCAGAATGGGTCTGACACCCCCCCCCCCCCGATTTCTCGAGCACCAGAGAATATCAGGAGGAAACGCCGCTCGTCGCGTCCTCTGGGACCACGACGACGGCCTGCTTCGCCGCCAGAGAACGAATCTCCTCGGCCAGGGCTGTCACTGCTGTCTCTGATAATAGAGTCTGTACCAAACCCAAAAACGGAGGGCGGGGGTGTGTAAACTGTAACACAAGCGCCGCCCTCAGCGTTCTCTCCATCCACACCGACATATGGCTACTACTGCAGCCATACGTGGTCAAATTCCAAAGCGCCCCCGCCACCAACTGCCGCTGGTCCGTTAGGAATCGTAGATAGGTGGCCCGGTCCCTCCCGCTGTGCGTTGTCAACTTTGGTCTCGCCAACCGCGCGAGCAGGGTGTCTCACGGAACCGGGATATCGCACCCTGACTCTACCAACGAGGCAATCGCACCCAAGGGGGGGACGCCGACAGAAGGCGCGGTCTGATACGGGAGGAGCGGCCATCACCCCTGGTGACATAGGCTCCCCTGCTGAGCATCTTCCCGGCTTAGCTTGCTGAGGACAGCCTGCTCTGCAGCTGGACATGCATGGTGTGTGGTCCTCACACTGCCCGATAGGGTGGGTCTCTACACACCGTAGCCCTGTAGTGATATTACTACCACCCAAATTACGCGTGCCTGCTGACCACCGCGGGATCGGAAGTCCAGACGGGGGAGGCACTAACGTAATACCCGGCCTGGCGAGGGCGGGGCTGGGGGGAACCCACGCTGGGACCTCCTGGGCCTAGAGTTCCCCCTCTGACAAAATGTTTTAGATACAGGGAACCCTGCTCCGTCGACATATACAACACCAGGCTCACCAAACACAGACGCAGGACGTGTGGTGTGGGAGCCGCTTGACAGCACAGCAGACCCAGGCCTAGCTAGCAACTGGGTGTCAGCCCCTGTCTCCATGAGAAGCAAAATGTGGGGCCGCTTGCGCTTCACTGGAAGAACGCGGCCCGCAGCCAAAGGGGACAAATCAGAGCCCTGAGTCCCATAGTATAGCGGGGGGGAGTAACCGGAGAGCGTGCTAGACACAGCTAGATGGCAACGTTTTTTTAGGGCGTGCCCATCTAATATAGCCGATCCCTCGGGCCGCCGAGGCTGTCAGCCTTGTGATCACGTGTTTTCTTTGTGCCCAGGGTATCTCAGGCGGGGGAAACATGGCCGCTGGCCGGGGACCTCGCAGCAGCCGCTGGCGAGGCCGTGCTCTCACCTCTGGCTGCGTGGTGTGGGGCGGCGTGGAGCCCAGTTCAAATACCGCCCGCGCCTCCGTGGACAGACCAAGGTCCACCCGCGGAGAGGGGAGCCCTGAGGAGGAGACCCCTCCCCTCCTCAAGGGGAGATTGCTCCAACCAAAGATGCCTGTGAACAACCGTTGACAGCATCCTAGCCCTCCCTGCGGTTATAGCTTGCGGCTGGGTCAAAAGCTGAATAACTTCAAAACCTTGCGCGATGGTTTAGACGTCGGCTGGCCCTAAAGCCCCACCACCCGACACCATTTTTGACAGAAAAGCAGCCAATTGAGCAATGTTGTTAGTTGCTTCTAAATTCTGTACTGCGGCGGTATAAGCTTCATCAGCCCACCAGTCACCTGCCGGGCCGACCCGCCTCTTGGCGTCGGCCGGGCAGGATACCGTTCCACCATGTCAGGGCAAATGACCGATGCCACCTGCTTCACTAAGCACGGAACACCAGTGGCGGCTGCTGATCAAAGTCTATTACTAGTGAAGCACTGCTCCACTAGTAGTCATGCAATAACCTCCACTGCGGCACACCTGTGCATGCACCCATGTAAGGGATAAATGAATGAATGAACGAAAACTTTATTAACATATTGCAGAATGGGTTAGCCCAAGACACACAATTGTTGAGGGGATGCAGACCAGAGAAAACGTTAGTCCTGTCTACATCAGGGTCCCCCATTTTCAATTCATAGATTTACAAATGCACACCTGCCCTGAGCCCTGTCGCCAGCCCATCCACCCATGTAAAGGGTAAATAAGCCTCAGCTAAACCCCCAACATTAGACACTGATTGACCGTCAGCATGAATGGTTAAGAGGAGGGAAGAGTGAAGACAGCCCCGGCGGGGTACATGGGAAACGGCGCCCCAAACATCTTAGCATTAGCATCAGCTGCGTGCGCTAGGATACTTGGAAAAACATCCAACAGTGAGTCATGATGACCCCGCGCCAATACATCGCCCGGTTGTCTCACGAGACAACGAGCAGTATTAAACATGGCAGTACCAATGCCTGCCAGCACAGGTCCTACCTGGGCGCGACGTGGCTCGACTGCCAAGCGCCACGCAAAGTCCATCGGTCCGCTGTCAAATGACAAGGAAACACAGGATAGGACCGCCGTGCTGTCTGGATGTGCCAAGAAGGTGCCGGGGGCTGGCGTACTTCTGGCGAAAGCCCAACATTGCGTCATTTCTCCCTATGCTTCATAACAAAGTTCCAAGCGCATATGAGCAGCTTCCGTGTTTGGAAAAAAATGAGGAAGGGTGAGGGCGTGACCACTTTCTGCCTGTTGTAGGGGCACGCAGGGGAGTGGCATGGTCACGTGCAAGTGGGTGCATGTGTTTGGTTTCCGTGGCACAGTAGGTGCTGGATATATCTCAGAAGGCAGAGCGAGACGTGATGCCAGTAATGAGATATAACAAACCCACCTGGAGGAGAAAACAAAACAAACCCACCTGGAGGAGAAAACAAACCCACCTGGAGGAGAAAACAAACCCCACACACCTGGAGGAGAAAACAAACCCACCTGGAGCAGAAAACAAACCCCACCCACCTGGAGGAGAAAACAAAACAAACCCACCTGGAGGAGAAAACAAACCCCACCCACCTGGAGGAGAAAACAAACCCACCTAGAGGAGAAAACAAACCCACCTGGAGGAGAAAACAAAACAAACCCACCTGGAGCAGAAAACAAACCCCACCCACCTGGAGGAGAAAACAAAACAAACCCACCTGAAGGAGAAAACAAAACAAACCCCACCTGGAGGAGAAAACAAACCCACCTGGAGGAGAAAACAAACCCACCTGGAGGAGAAAACAAAACATACGGTTATCCTATAACCATATAGTTATATGAGTATAGCGAGCGCTCTGCGCTTTAGTGGAACGTATCCTATATCAGTCTAATACTGAATAAATGTCTTCACATGTACACACCCATCAGCCTGGCCACACCCCCATCCGCTCCTCTACATAAGCGGGGATGTGGCCATACTAACAGCTCCTTCCCAAGTCTTTCACCACCGAAGGCGAAGACCACGGGGTCCTCAGTGAGTCAGCGCAGAGTGCTCACTATACTCATATAACTATGGTTATAGGATAACCGTATGTTATATATTGTATAGCTTACGTTCTGCGCTCTAGTGGAACACAGGAGCTGAGCAGAGCGGAAGCTCGACAAATGTACCCGCTGAGGCCCCCACAACCAACAGAACCGGGGAGGACCTGAGCCCCCGGACCCCCCTAGTGGAGGATGGGAGGGAATCGGATCCGACTGTGCGAAGAGGGTTTAGCAACTCAAACGCACAGGGCAAACAGATCGTGGGACTTACCTTGCCACAGAAGAACCCACGACTACACAGGCGCGCAACCCACATGCCACTAGGGAACGAACTGGAAGGAAACAAAAATTTACAATCCCTAATATCACGGGGTCAAGGTCAAGAACCCAACCCCGTGGCAAGGCCGTAGCAGCGGAGCGCGAAGGAGGACCCAGCCCCAGGAAGGGTCAGGACCCTCCGGAAAAAGGGGGCCTGGTGAGGCCAACAACGACGCAGCATAGAGACCCCACAAGGCGGTCACTAGTGACACCACCCCCCACATCGCCAGCATATCAGACAGGGCCCATCCAAGAGCAGGCCCTTCCCCCCTACAGCACGCCGCCCTGAAGCACTCAAGAGGCTACACCCCCACAGCGGGACCAGGCAGCGCACCGGGGAGACAACCTCCAAAGAGGTTGATCCCTCAATCCAGGCAACAGGTCAAAAGGACTCGACCTGTGCCTGGAGCACTGCGGACTAGACAGGCGCCTAAGGGGTCTGCGAAAACAGCACCCCGGCGGAAGGGGCGTTCGGTATGCCGTGCACCATGTCGCAGCCTCCACAAAAAAACCCGACCCTCTAGAGGGGCCGAGGCAGAGAAGGCTGACACGATTGGCAGACGTCATGAAGGGTGCGGGGGCACACTCGCAGGCAGGCGGGGTCAAGCCCGGCCTAACCCGAGAGTCGACTCCGCTACCAACACACCTGGAAACCAACCACCACCTAACAGGAGCCGGTTGTTCCTATAACCCCCCCAAGAAAAAACTCCAAAACACAACTGCGGGTATACACCGGCTATACAGCAGTACAAGTGTTTCAGTTCTCAAGAAGGAACCCAGGAAGGGGAGCTCCAGTAGCTCACCGCATATCTCGGCGTTATTTCTGCGTCGGGGAAAACCGTGCTGCGTCACGGATCTGGTGGACTCCGAGTTCGATTCCCGGACCCGCCGTCATTTACCAGAATGTCTTCCCCTGCTCTATATCCCGTTTCACCCTGTATCTGTCGGTCATGCTTTACCAGAAAAGCGATAAACACTAAAAAATAAAGTAAAAAAAAAAAAAAAGGAACCCAGGCCAAGAGGTAGACGAGAACGCGTCCGGGCCTGGGCCCGGCGGACCGGGACATACACAGGGATGCCAGAGGGGTACAAGAACCACCTCGACAGCCCCCTCCCAGCCCCGCCAAACAGGAGAAGAGAGGGACGAAAAAAGAATGGAGAAGGACCAGGCTCCTTTAGCACAGCGCAAGGTACAACACAATATGGACCAAGCAATAGTGAAGGATAATACGCAGTGACATACCCACGAACACCTCCATAACATCAACCCCTGCAACGCCCGGGCCAACCCGGCATTTCCCCCCCGAAAAAGCACAAGTCCTTCAGCGTACCAGAACAGCAAATCTGCGCCCCGGCGGACAACGGGTTAACTGACCTGGTCCGGCGTGACCAGAACCAGTCCCGTGTCCTAATCACGCCACCATCCCCAGTCCTAAGAGGGGGGTAGGTACGCGTGTCAATCTAAAACATCACAGAGGGCGCCACCAAGACGGTCAGAACATAAAAGCACTGCGCCCGGTGGCCCACCCCAAAAGCGTGAGACCCCTCCGCCAATGCTTTGATCTATTCCATTATCTCCCCCCAGAGATGAACGAGAATTCATCGAGACTAACCTAGTACACTGGCGCTCGGAAGAGACAAACTCCATCCTAGTTGCCCCATAAAAACGCTGTTTCAATGATGAGCAACTAAGGCGCGCAAGCCCATGCGTGGTTCCACACAGAAGCACCCAGGGCCAGCACTATATATACGTCGAGACCCAAAACATATCAATGGTAATTCTAACAAGAACCCAGATAACATTCCCTCCAAGCCGCCTGGGAGAGCGGCAGGAAGCTGGCCAAGACACAGATATGGGTCCCATATGACGCGTCCGAGGGAAAACACCCCTGTCAACCCTGCTCTGTATAAAAGAGAGGAGACAGGGAACCCCCAGAGAGACTTCCCACGTGAGTAATAATTGAAAAGATATATGTAACATTGAGCTACGTGACCAAAAGCTCAAGACATATGCAACAGAGCGCAGAGCAGAAAACTTCTTTTAAAGTTCTCACGCACCGCATAACTCATCTTGACAATAACAGAGGTCCACAACATGGAGCCTGAAAAGAACTCACGGAAGTCTCACAACCAATAGAAACACGCCCAGTGACGTACTCTATGGCGGGGGGAATTCCGTGACCCACCTGCCCAAATATGGCGTGGGACCAGGGAACCCCCCCCCTCTCCCTACCCTGTGACGCGCTGACCCAATAGCGTGACAGGAAGCCCGAAGGACAGGAGGTCCAACCCCCTGACCAATCAGAAAAAAGGGGAGGGAGGGTTTATCAGTTCACCCCCTCATGACCCCTCACCCCTGATACGATGCAATGACAAAGCAGAGCCATGACACCAGTCATATATGGCTTCAGGCTCATGTGCGAACCTGCCACCTGAATTTTTACACCTTTACCCTAAAGGAAGAAAAAACACAGACCAAGAGGCGCCGGCCCCTATCTCCCTGTCTCCGGCTGTCCCTGAGCAATGACCGGAGTGTTGAATGTCCTGTGATTAAGACGGGGAGGACGCGACCCTCTTTGCGCCGCCCCTGTGCCTCAAATAGATTCGCTATCAGCTCTATCTTCAATCTTTCAAAATGTTCAGTTGCAATTGCTATCAGCTCTATCTTTAATCTTTCAAAATGTTCAGTTGCTATTGCATGCACTCATCTGTGTTTCACTACACACTTGAGTGCATGCTTACCAACTGTTAGTCTGCAACACTACCATAGGCGCCTACATAATGGAGCAGTCGAAGCAGGTGCCCCACCACTATTGAGCTTGAGGGGGCAAACTTGTGCTTTTGCTCCTCCACTTTTTGATCATATGAATATATAAATCTAACCATAACTACGTAATTTCAATCAAATTAATAATACGCAATGACACTTAATAGCAAGTTTTTAAGTTTCCAAAGATTGTGTGACCCCCCACATTAATGGTTTGATCCAGTGCCTCCCACGGTCCCTCCCCCAGAGCATGAGCGCATTCGACGGTACCACAACGTGTTGGAATGGGGGAGGCGGCTCGTGCGAAAACAGCTGTTCGAATGTCCCTCGTCATGAGCGTATTCGGGAGGCGGCTGTTTTGAATGCCTCACCTGGATATTGGATTTAACATTCGCTTTGTGAGGATTATCCTTCGGCGTTTTACACCAAATGGAGCAAGTCATAACGTAAGTCGAACACTGTGACTGTATACTAAATGCGCAAACAGATTGAAACTGAATATTTATCGTATTAGTGATGCGAGCCGAGCCGCCGTGCTTAGCGTTACCTAACCATTAGCTAGTGAATCTTTCATGAATGAAAACTTTATTTAACAGATTGCAGAATGGGTCCAATACAGTACGGCTCAATACACACAAATGTTAAGGGGATGCAGACCAGAGAAAGACTTTCGTCTTGTTTACATGAGGGTCCCCGTGTTGACGGTCATGATGTTGTTGTTGTTGTTGGCTTGTTGCTGCTCTGCTGGGGATCGGATGTGAACGGAGGGGCTTTGGGAGGATGGGGAAAGTTATTATTATTATTATTATTATTATTATTATTATTATTATAGTAATTGGCTATCATACTGCAATATAAACTGAGTTTTATAGTGAAAAGAGCAGCTTTATTGGTCAAGATTGAAGGCTCTATATTGCAGGAAATTGCACGTACAGGTGTTCATTAAATGTAAAAAAATCTGCCGTGGAGGGGGTCGTGCCGGACCCCATCCAAACCACCCCTTGCCACCAAACCACCCCTTGCCAGTCTTGCACACGCAAAAAAGCAATAAAGCAAAAGAAAAGAAAAAAAATTCAAAAATCTTGCACCCCCACGTTCAATTATAACTAGGCGGCCATGAACACTACTATCACCGACATCTAAGAAGGGAGATTCCCCCTTGAATGGCCCTTCTAAGGTTTCTCTCCTCCACACTGCCTGTAGAGCATTTTTCCCTATTGTTAGGTTTTAGTGAGTTTTTCCTTACCTTCGCGTGGGGTATGTCTGGGAGTGCTTGCATTCTTTCATTTATTTGCATTTATTTATTTATTGTTGTTGGACCTTATGGTGTTCTTGTTCTGTTCTTGACTTATTGTTATGTTTTCTTCTTGACTTGTTTAAAGAAGACATGTATGGCCCATGGGGACATTAACGTGTGTTGTCGGGCCTTATAAATAAATTTGATTTGATTTGATTTGAGAGGGGCCAAGGGCCCTGGTACAAGAGCTTACACATGTAACTTCTGTAGGCCAACACCTAACCCAGTTGTGGATCTTAAACGTGAATACGATACACACAACCCTCCATCACAACAAAAAAAGGGCAAAAGTACACTCTCACTACAGTAAGAGGAATGCCGTTTTTCATGATGAGAGAAGACATAAATCCTCGATTAAGTACTGGTCACAGGCCTTGCTAAGTCCACATGACAGCGACCAATTGCCTCTCTCTAAGCAAGAGCACAACCCCAGCAGAAGCTGAGGGATTTACACTGTATCCCCAAAAACATAGTGAATCAACACACATTTTGTAAACAAAATCATATTTGAGGGGAGGAGGGGGGGGGGGGGGGGGGAGGGGAAAAAACGGGGAAAACCCACCCCTCACCACCTTACCCCTGATACGACGCCAAATGTGTAGAGTAAGCTTTACATCATGCATGCCAGCACAGTTTGAACAGGCACAGCCCTGCTTATGTGTGAAAAAAACTTGCCACTTGTTATTGTCATCATTACCCTCAAGTAAGAATAACAAGCTGAGAGAGGGACTCAGCCCTCGATCACATGCCACTATGCACAGCATTGTAGGGTAACCCAGCCAGTTGTGGGCTCAGCCACGTTGACTAACGTTACATGAACACACACAACTTCTCATCATACAACAAAACCCCAGTTCATTTTTACTCACGTAAAAAACAACGCTGTTTCTAGGTAGAGAGAAAGGCACAAGCCTTGGCCAACGCTAACCCAAGCTATACAAAGCGACCAAAAAATTCACACACAGCACATTTCGTATCTCCAAATGTAGTGAAGTAACATGTTTTGTAGACAAAGACATCGTTATTAACAAAAACATTCGGGAGGGGAAGGAAGGAAGAGTGGGGCAATGTCCAATGGACATCTTACCTGCACCAAGGAACGCAGGACGAAAGGCCGCAACACAGGTTGGACTACCACGTTGACGAAGGCCTCTCGCTGGCCAGGCCAGAAGAAGCAATGGCCGGAGCCTTGCTCCGGCGAGACGCCCCCCTCCTGCAGCCGGTCATGGTGCAGGCCTGACTACATCTTCTGTCAAAGATGATGTCGTAGTCAGAGTGCCAGGGCCTGCTATTCTCACGGCTACACCAATGGTTGTAGCACAAGCTAACAGCTAACTCTAGGCTAACTGATAGCATCAAGCTAACGTTCCCAGCCGAGCAAAGTCGGTAGCTAACGTCGTAGCTAACAGCTACAGTAACTGGCTAACAGTTAGCTCAACCCGGCTATCGCTAACCACTAGCTAACGCAGAAGCAAGCTAAGCGGCTACCACTGAAAACTGTACAACGTGAGAAAAGCAATACAGGCCAACACTTCAGACAGCCGCTGTCTTTTCCTCTTCTCATCCGAAGAAAGAAGGGAAAAAAGGCAACACACGTCCCTCTTCAGAGCGGTGTTTACCAGACACAGCGGTGCCAGCAACAAGTCCCTCGCAAACTATAGCCGACTTGAGCATGGAGATATTCTCGTAATGAAACACCAAGCTTTTCATCTTTGAAAATCGGGGCCAGCACGGCGACAGTGGGTATCCGTCTGTCCAGAGACCCGGGGAATTGAACCGCAGATTCGGAATCACGGTCCCAGGAAAACAAAGCTCTTACTCGATGAGGAGCTAATGTTAACGTGAGCATCAAACCAGAACCCCCTCAACGCCGCTAAGTGGCAGCAAAAAAGGATACCAGCCTGGAGCCGGCCTTCGTAAGCTGTGTAGTTGTTCCCCCCACAACCAACACACCTGGCGCCCGCGTCGCAAAAACATCCCCCGGCCCAGAGAGGCCGCCAGCCCTCACACGGCCGAGCGCCTCCCAAGCAAAGTGTCCAACTGCAGAGCCGGAGGTAATGCCGGCGGGGATTGCTCAGCGACGCGAGCCCCTAATACGAAGCGCCGGTGGAAGTCAGAATGATCATCATCTTCTAGACACTCCGGTGGCGAAGACATTATCGCTGTATTTCCTCGAAAATAGTGAGAGAGAAAACAAAGATATAATGTCAACGCAGCTCCTTCTCTTCAACGTAGCTCCTTTCCAACTATTTCGGTACTAAACTCAAGTGGTGTAAACAGACCCTTGTCGGTGGTGAAAATAAGGAAGGAGCTGTTAGTATGGCCACATCCCCGCTTATGTAGAGGAGCGGATGGGGGTGTGGCCAGGCGGATGGGTGTGTACATGTGAAGAAATGTATTCAGTATTAGACTGATATAGGATATGTTCCACTAGAGCGCAGAGCATATGCTATACGATATATAACAAACCCACCTGGAGGAGAAAACAAACCCACCTGGAGGAGAAAACAAAACAAACCCACCTGGAGGAGAAAACAAACCCACCTGGAGGAGAAAACAAACCCCACACACCTGGAGGAGAAAACAAACCCACCTGGAGCAGAAAACAAACCCCACCCACCTGGAGGAGAAAACAAAACAAACCCACCTGGAGGAGAAAACAAAACAAACCCACCTGGAGGAGAAAACAAAACAAACCCACCTGGAGGAGAAAACAAAACAAACCCACCTGGAGGAGAAAACAAAACAAACCCACCTGGAGGAGAAAACAAAACAAACCCACCTGGAGGAGAAAACAAACCCCAC
>NC_140168.1:115044367-115126867 GCF_963971535.1 Notolepis coatsorum
GGATGGTTTGTAGCGGCGGCCAGTGTTATGGCTCAGCTGGCTAGTTTCCTATCCACATTGGCGTCGGGTAGTGGGGCTATGGGTCCAGCCGACATTGTAAACATGTTGCATGTTTGTGGTGTTATAGAGATCTTGACTCAGTCGCAAGCTATAACTGCGGGGAGGATTAGGATGCTATCAACGTTTGTTGTTAGGCATGTTTGGTTGGAGCACTCTCCTCACGACTCCTTTTTCCACGGAAAGTCTTTTTGGTCATTCTGTGGAGGTGCAGGCGGTTGTTGATCTGGGTCCCACACCGCCTCACGCTGTGCAGCCAGAGGTGGGAGCACGGCCTCGTCAACGACTGTGGCGAGGCCCTCGACAGGCAGCCATGTTTCCCCCGCCAGTGGTGCCCTGGGCGGAGAGTCAACAGGGATCCACAAGGCCGACAGCCTTGGCGGCCGAGGGATCGGCCATTTTGGGTGTATGCGGCTTGGATAAAACAAGCCGTTGTCATTCTGCCGCGAGCAGCCCGCTCCCCGTTCAATCCTCTCTCTGTTACCCACGGAAGCGGGGCTCTGATCGTTTTCCTTTGGCTGCGGGTCGCGAACCTTCTTTGAAGCGCATGCGGCCCCATTCTTCACTTCTCATGGGGACAGGGGCTGACACCCAGTTGATGGCTGAGCCTGGGTCTGTCCGTGAGAATGTTGTGCTGTCGCGTGGCTCCTGCACCACACGGTGTGTGATGGGGGAGTCTGGTGTTACGGATGCCACTTGCTACAGTGGTCAGCAGGGGGACTCGAGGCCTCTTCTGTTGAATGCATAGCAAGGGTTACCCCGGCCTCGCCTTCGACAGGCGGGGTATCACGCTGATGCCTCCCACTCCCGTGAGAGCGGCAGTGGTCTGCAAAGAAGAGGCGAGTGTGATTTGGGTGATAGCAATATCACTGCAGGGCTTCGGCGTGTAGCGTGTCTAGCTGTAGAACAACTCCTCAGCATGCGCTAGAGGGGTGTTCAGGGGGGGGGGGGGTGTGTCAACCAGTTTGATGACAGCTTCTCCCGTATCGAACCGGCCCTTTCTGTCGGGGTCCCCCCTTGGGTGCGTCGCACAGCGGGAGGGACCGGGCCAACTATCTACTGTTACTTGCGGCCCAGCGTCAGTTGACGGCGGGTGCGCTGTGGGATTATTTTCACATATGGTGACAAGAATGCCGTTTGGGAGTGTGGATAGAGAGAACGTTGAAAGAGGGGCTTGTGTTGCAGTTTGCGCAACCCCAACCTCCGTTCTCAGGTTTGGTGCCGACCCTATTGTCAGGGTCAGAAGCAGTGACAGCCCTGGCCGACGAGATCCGATCTCTGTTGGCGAAGCAGGCCGTAGTCGTGGTCCCGAGAGAGGACGCGATGTCAGGCGTCTACTCCCGTTATTTTCTGGTGCCCAAGAAAAAAGGGGGGGTCAGACCTATACTGGATCTGTCCGCGTTCAATCGGTTGATTGTAGCGAGACCGTTCAGGATGTTGACCGTCAAACTCCTTCTGCTTGCCGTCAGAAGGGGAGACTGGTTCACCTCCATAGACCTGAAGGATGCGTATTTTCACATCCCGATTTTCCCTCCTCACAGGAAGTTCCTGCGGTTCCTGTTTCAGGGCATAGAGTACGAGTACCAGAGGTTGCCGTTCGGCTATTCTCTGGCTCCCCGCGTGCGTAGCGACTGCGCTGGAGCCTCTACGTCGTCGGGGAATACGGGTTCTGTTCTATCTCGACGACATTCTACTCCTCAGTCGTTCGGAGGAGGTTGCCAGGTCTCATACCAGGCTGGTGGTGGAATTCCTCACCAGGCTGGGTTTTGCTGTGAACTGGAAGAAGAGTACGCCTATTCCCAGTCAACAGAAGAATATCCGGAGTTCCTTCCGCTCCAGGGATATTGTGGTTCAGGCGTTTCGTCCGCCCCCTCACGCTAGTGAGTTAGATGCGGGCCTTCACCTGTCATGTCCGGTCCGTGCTTTGGGAATTTACCTTAGCCGTACTCAGGACCTCAGGGTTACCGATCAGCTTTTTGTCTGTCACTGTGGTTCTCGTGCCGGTAAGGCACTATCGAAACAGCGCCTGTCCCATTGGTTGTGCGAGGGCATTGCCCTCTGCTACACATTGGCCGGGCTGGATCCCCCTGGGGGCGCCAGGGCGCACTCCACTCGTGGGGTGGCTGCCTCTGCCGCTCTGCTGGGTGGGGCCTCGGTGGAGGACATCTGTGCTGCAGCTTCATGGTCCTCCCCGGGCCCCTTTGTAAGGTTTTACCTCATAGACATGACTGGGGGTTCTGTCCCCCAGGCGGTTCTGGGGTCTGTGGCCTTTCCTGATTCCCGTCCTTTGGTAGGGTAGCAGGAGTGTGTGGGTATGGGCCACAGTGTGTTAGTTCACACGTGGTTCCGCCTGTGCTGTGTGTTCAAGGGGTTCTAGTTCCCTCTTGCTCGCACTCGGGTGGAGTTGACTGCGCCCCCCCTTCATTAGGAAGGATGGGGTGACGGGACTCCCCAACCCCTTGATGTGGGCTTACGGGTCCTCAGGGGGTGCATTTGTCGGGCCTCACGTCCGCTCTACCCCATATCTCGATAGGCTTAAGAGCGGGACGCGATGGCCAATTACGATAATATAACGTAAGGTTATGTATATAACCTAGTTATATGAGTACTGGCTGAGCGTCCCGCTCTTAGCGGCCCTGAGTCCCCGTTTTGAGGAATCTTTTCCTGGAAACGCGTTTTTTGGCGAGGAAGAGTGTTTGGTGACCATGCCTAGTGTCTTATAGGCTACGCCTCCATAGGGGCGGGACCCGGCAGGTGTGGGCGTATTTGTTTTTCGTTAGTGGAGTACAGTAGGTACATGAGATAAGGGATATCTCGATAGGCTTAAGAGCGGGACGCTCAGCCAGTTAGTTAGTTAGTTAGTTAGTTAGTTAGTTAGTTAGTTAGTTAGTTAGTTAGTTAGTTAACTAACCTCTAGATACAGAGCAGTCTTCGTCCAGTAGACTGAGGTCATAGCGGTAGCCTTGACTCAGCTCATGGTCACTGCTTAACCGTGACAATGCCAGGTTGGCTGCTGCTGTTGGAAGCGCCCGGGAGAAAATGGGGTCACATGACCATGGACCAATCAGGGCCAGCTTGAATGTTGCAGTCCACATCACCGGCATGCTTAGAAACAACAGCCACGCCCCTAGCAACCATCTGGAGAGCAGCATCTTGACACCTCTGGAATCAGAAATAAATACTGAGTCAGCCAGCAGGTCAAGTCAAGTCAAGAGTCAAGAGTTTTAATTGTCACGGCATACAAGTATACAATGAAATGCGGGGGGTCTTGCCCGCAGCGATTGTGCATAATACAATAATAATAATATAAATATAATAAGAATCCAATAGAACGACATTGTGCAATAACACAAGTAATCAAAGTAGGGCATATCGGTATATGTACATGAGTTATTACAGAGCATGGTAGGACATGCTAGGTCCTGTGGTAGTGCAGTACACTGTTAGCTACGGATGAGGCACTGGGTCTTTATGTACACTGCTATACAATGCTATATTATACAATCTCAAGTTATACTATCCTATTCTTAAAGTGACCTTTCCTTTTGTAAAGTGACCATAAGTGTGAGCGTGTGCAGCATGAGTGTGTGTGCGTTCATGTTAAAGTGGCTGCTAGTGTGTGAGCGTGTACAGTGTGTGTGTTGTGTGTGTGCTCATGTGTGCTTGTGTGTGGAGAGTTCAGTGTTCAAGGCTCTGATGGCCTGGGGGAAGAAGCTGAGCCGAAGTCTCTCTGTCCTAGTTGCTGGTGTTCGCAGGCGTCTGCCTGACCGCAGCAGCTGGAACAGGCTGTTGTTGGGGTGGTGAGGGTCTAGAGGGTCAAGAGGTTCCAGGTCTAGAGGTTCCAGGTCTAGAGGTTCCAGGTCTAGAGGTTCCAGGTCTAGAGGTTCCAGGTCTAGAGGTTCCAGGTCTAGAGGTTCTAAGTCTAGAGGTTCCAGGTCTAGAGGTTCCAGGTCTAGAGGTTCCAGGTCTAGAGGTTCCAGGTCTAGAGGTTCTCAGTCTAGAGGTTCCAGGTCTAGAGGTTCTCAGTCTAGAGGTTCCAGGTCTAGAGGTTCTAAGTCTAGAGGTTCCAGGTCTAGAGGTCCCAGTATAGACGACAACAGGTGTAGAGCAGGTGTGTCCAAACTGTGGCCCGTGGTCCATTTTGAATTGGCCCGCAGCTAATTCTAAAAATATAATGGAATATGGCCCACACATGAAACTTGCGCTTGATTGTATTGTACTTCTTAGTTTTAACACCAGGTGGAGCTACCGTCTTCAACAAGGCCGCTTCTCCACAAAACAAAATTAATCAAAGAAAAGAATTGCCACAAAAATGGCAGAACCAAAAAACTGCAAGACAGCAAGTGAGTGCAGAAAATGTCACGGTGGGAACATTTATATTTCTCATAGAATTCAAGGGGAAGTGCGTCTGTTTGATTTGCAATGAAACTACAGCAGTGATGAGAGTATAATGTACGACGACATGTATGAAAACAAACATCAGAACTAACGTCCTACACTGGTGCTGAACGGGAAGAGAACGTTAGCCTGCTAGCTCAACAACAGTATTGTTGTTATACTGTTGTTATACAGTGCTAACAAAATACAAGAAATTGCTACAATAGGCAGCTACAAGGTAGCGACATGGGAAACCTTTCTCAGACTGACTTCATAAAACAGTGCCTCACTAAAGTCGCAGGAAAAGATGCAAGACTTCAGCAACGTGAGCGCGTCCAGAAACAGAGCTGTGCGTTGAATCCAAGACTTGTCAGCTAACATGAAACATCAAGTGTCACATAAAGCTAGTGCTTTTTAATTGTTACTAATAATAATAATAATGAAGCGTATTTAAGTGAGTGAGAGCGCTGGTTTGTTTGGCCTTACACATTAGTAACTAGATCATGCTATAATAATTTGCTGTTAATGTCTCATAACCATCAAAAATATACTACAATAACTTGGTAATAAATAAATAAATATACTAGTAATAACTTTAACTTTCATATAGCGCCTTTCAGAAGACCCGAGGTCGCTTTACATAGGGGGGGAAAATAACAAAAGTAACAAACATAGTGGACAGACACAACATACAAAGTGAGAAATTAGGGGTTAAAGGCCAAGTTGAAGAGGTGGGTTTTGAGGAGTTTTTTTTAATGAGTCCAGAGTCGGGGGCGTTGCGGTGTTCTGCAGGGAGGGAGTTCTGCGGGGAGGGAGTTCTGCAGGGAGGGAGTTCTGCAGGGAGGGAGTTCTGCGGGGAGGGCGTTCTGCAGGGAGGGAGTTCTGCAGGGAGGGAGTTCTGCAGGGAGGGAGTTCTGCAGGGAGGGAGTTCTGCAGGGAGGGAGTTCTGCAGGGAGGGAGTTCTGCGGGGAGGGAGTTCTGCAGGGAGGGAGTTCTGCGGGGAGGGAGTTCTGCAGGGAGGGAGTTCTGCAGGGAGGGAGTTCTGCAGGGAGGGAGTTCTGCAGGGAGGGAGTTCTGCGGGGAGGGCGTTCTGCAGGGAGGGAGTTCTGCGGGGAGGGAGTTCTGCGGGGAGGGAGTTCTGCAGGGAGGGAGTTCTGCAGGGAGGGAGTTCTGCAGGGAGGGAGTTCTGCAGGGAGGGAGTTCTGCAGGGAGGGAGTTCTGCAGGGAGGGAGTTCTGCAGGGAGGGCGTTCTGCAGGGAGGGAGTTCTGCGGGGAGGGAGTTCTGCAGGGAGGGAGTTCTGCGGGGAGGGAGTTCTGCAGGGAGGGAGTTCTGCAGGGAGGGAGTTCTGCAGGGAGGGAGTTCTGCAGGGAGGGAGTTCTGCAGGGAGGGAGTTCTGCAGGGAGGGAGTTCTGCGGGGAGGGAGTTCTGCAGGGAGGGAGTTCTGCGGGGAGGGAGTTCTGCAGGGAGGGAGTTCTGCGGGGAGGGAGTTCTGCAGGGAGGGAGTTCTGCAGGGAGAGTTCTGCAGGGAGGGAGTTCTGCAGGGAGGGAGTTCTGCAGGGAGGGAGTTCTGCAGGGAGGGAGTTCTGCAGGGAGGGAGTTCTGCGGGGAGGGAGTTCTGCGGGGAGGGAGTTCTGCGGGGAGGGAGTTCTGCGGGGAGGGAGTTCTGCGGGGAGGGAGTTCTGCGGGGAGGGAGTTCTGCAGGGAGGGAGTTCTGCAGGGAGGGAGTTCTGCAGGGAGGGAGTTCTGCAGGGAGGGAGTTCTGCGGGGAGGGAGTTCTGCAGGGAGGGAGTTCTGCAGGGAGGGAGTTCTGCGGGGAGGGAGTTCTGCGGGGAGGGAGTTTGCAGGGAGGGAGTTCTGCGGGGAGGGAGTTCTGCAGGGAGGGAGTTCTGCAGGGAGGGAGTTCTGCAGGGAGGGAGTTCTGCAGGGAGGGAGTTCTGCAGGGAGGGAGTTCTGCGGGGAGGGAGTTCTGCAGGGAGGGAGTTCTGCAGGGAGGGAGTTCTGCAGGGAGGGAGTTCTGCGGGGAGGGAGTTCTGCGGGGAGGGAGTTCTGCGGGGAGGGAGTTCTGCAGGGAGGGAGTTCTGCAGGGAGGGAGTTCTGCAGGGAGGGAGTTCTGCAGGGAGGGAGTTCTGCAGGGAGGGAGTTCTGCAGGGAGGGAGTTCTGCGGGGAGGGAGTTCTGCAGGGAGGGAGTTCTGCAGGGAGGGAGTTCCAGAGGGTGGGAGTTCTGCAGGGAGGGAGTTCCAGAGGGTGGGAGCTGCCACGCTGAAAGCTCTGTCCCCGAAGGTCCGCAGTCTGGTTCGGGGGATGGAGAGCTGACCGGTGTCCGTGGATGTGTGTGGGGGTGGAGTAGGTCCGTGAGGTGCTGAGGTGCCGGAGCGTGGAGGGGTTTGTAGCGGACTGGATTGCATGTGATGAGAACACAGATGCCTCAGACACCGCACAGCTGTTCATTATTTTGCGGGAGTTGATGATAATCTTTGCATTACGGAGGAGCTGCTTGATCTTCGGAGTCTAAAGGGCACAACAACGGGTGAGGACATTTTGTGAAGCTGTGTCAAGATGCAACTGAAAAAATTGAACTTAATGGGAGACGCTGTGTGGAGTTACAACGGATGGGGCTCCAGCTATGACAGGCGAGCGCAAAGGAATGGCCTCAACGGTGTGCGCAAGGTGTGGGAGAGTGGAGGTGAGGTTGTTCAAATGCACTGTCCACCAAGAAGCCCTCTGTGCCAAGACAGTCCAGCTGGACGACACGATGCACACAGAATCCGAGCAGAGGGCTCTACCACAGACGAGCGTTCCTATCTGATGTTGATGCTGAATACAATTCAATTCAATTAAAAAACTTTATTAGTCCCGCAAGGGGCAATTTAAGGCATGATATCACAAACAGCTGCATTCCTATACATTCAAGACAGAACAGGACAAAACAGGGACAAGAGACATACATGACACTTCAAAGCATAAAAGACATGACACTGCCAGAATGGGATCCCTACATTATTGATCTGTCCGTCCAATAGATAAATAAATAAATAGATTTGGTCGGTATAAAAAGTGCACTTTCGTCAAATATTAAAATATTAAAATCAAGGGGTCAAAGGGTGCACGTTTGTAAACTGACCTTTCCTTGTACTGTGGCCATTCACCAGTCGAATGGCCTCTGGTACAAACCCACATTTCTTTCTGTTTGTTTTGCAGGCAGGCTGTCTAAAGCGCCTTTCCTGAGGGCAGCAGGTCAAAACACACATGAAGGACATGTGTGGGGTCATCAATTATTTTGTGTGCTTTCTTGAGCACTTGGGCATTGTAAAACTGCATTAGGGATCTGTGTGTTCTGCCGATAATTTTTGAGCTAAGGTTGACAACACCTTGCAGTTTGTTCTCGTCTCTTTGACAGAGGGATGTGAACCAGCATACAAATGAAAAGGTTCAAATACTCTCAATAAAGGAAGAATTCTCTGGTCGACTCCAAAGGAGTTTAGTTTGCGAAGACAGTACAGACGCTGATGAGCCTTTTTTATTATAACATCTGTGTTGTCACTAAATGTAAGTTCGTCATCAAACACAGTTCCTAGGTCTTTGTAGTTCTGGACAATTTCCACCTCAGCTCCGTGGTGGAAGGACGTACGCCATCATTCTGGCTTCAGTCGCAGCTCCGTGCTGAAGAGGCTTTATTCCCCGAGATCAGAAATGGACCAGTTTTTGGAAGAGAAGGACAGACCTCTTCATGAACCGAGTGACCCTCTATGGTTATCAGACCTAGGGCCCTCATTTATCAATAATGCGTAGAAAGTGTTCTATTTTTGTTCCTAAGCACGGAATTTAGAATGTCTCTACGCACAGAAGAATCGGGATTTATCAACCGTCCGTACACAGGTCCTACGCACACTCCGTGTTGATAAATACCATTTGTTCTTACCGTCTATGCTCGTGCATGATTATCCATATATGGTAATGAAACACCCCCATGGGATGTGAAATAATGGACTAAGCCGAGCGAACTATGAACTTCACTGAGAGCGATATTGTTCACGGAGGTCTAAAACCAACTAATTTAACGCACTGTCGAACCAAGAAGACACAACGCGTGTTACAGAGAAATACGCGACAGGCTGACGGACTTGTACACAGTGATGTTGGATATCAACGACTCCCTAAAGACCATTGTTGCCTGGGCAGCACAAAATACTAATAAAGACAGTTATATATCGTATTTGCTTTCGCGTCCCGCTCTGAGCCTTATGAGATACCCCTTATCTCCTATGATACCTAATGTATCTCCCACGAAACAACTACATGCACCCCACCTGTATGGAGCCCCGCCCCTATGGTGGCATAGCCCATATAACCGTGACTCTGGTCACCAAACACCCTTCCTCTATTTTCGTCCCAGCGTACTGGCTGCGTGCACCATACGTAACTAGCAGGATGAAAAAGATCAGAGTCATAATGTTGAAAGCTTACCGGAGGTTGCTGGCCCCTGGCATCTTCGACGCATGTTTTCGGCGACACGACGGGCCTATGTTGATGTTCCTCGTCTGATGACAGCAGATCGAGGTTCAGCTGTACAAGATTGGCTGTCGGGCCAGCTTGTACTGTTTCGTTTCTGTTTCTTTAATAGTTGTCATACAGAAGTACAGAATACTTTTATACAAAATGCTTCTTACTGTTATGCTCCAGAGACTGTGCAAGACAAGATAAGTATGAAATAAAATAACATAGTATAGCATGTAAATTAGAAGTAAAAAAAATGAGGTCACAGTGTTCAGTATAGACATATGTACAATGTTCGATGCAGAATAGGCGTAACTGAGTTACCATATAATATACAATACTGTGTAGTGTACTAATATACAATACTATATAGTGCAAGGCAGAAATAGGATGAGGTGCAATTTAGGTACAATTTAAAGTAGGTGTACGAGTTGTAGTGCAAATCCTTTATCAATAATTATAAAGTGTGTTTGTGTGATTTAAAGTGTGGAGAGTGGGTGCTGCAGTGTGTTGTTTGTTTAAGTGAGTGTGTGCGTGTGGGTGTGTGTGCTGTGTGCATTTGATGGTTGTTGCATAGTGTTTATTGTTCGTTTAGCAGCCTGATGGCCTGGGGATAGAAGCTTCTTCTGAGTCTTTCTGTGCTCGCCTTAAGACTCCGGTATCGCTTGCCTGACCGCAGCAGTTCAAAGAGGCAGTTGTTCGGGTGGCTCGAGTCCTTAATAATTCTCTTAGCCTTTCCCTTGCACCGCTTGTTGTAAATGTTCTGGAGGGTGGGAAGCCCCCCTCCAATTGTGCGTTCGGCTGAACGTGTCACTCTTTGTAGTCTGCTACGGTCTTGTGCAGTGCTATTCCCAAACCAGGAGGTGATGTTGCCAGTCAGGATGCTCTCTATTGTGCATGAGTAGAAGTTCCTAAGGATCTTCTGACTGACTTGGAACTTCCTTAGGCGCCTGAGGAAGTAGAGGCGTTGTCGTGCCTTCTTCACAACACTGTCAATGTGTGTGGTCCATGTCAAATCCTCGGATATGTGGGCTCCGAGGTACTTGAAACTGTTCACTCTCTCAACCGGTGCCCCGTCGATGCTGAGGGGGCTGTAGTCCTTGACCCCCGACCTCCTGAAGTCCACAATCATCTCTTTTGTTTTGCTTACTCAGGTAGGCCCTGTGTCTTCAGGCATGGGTATTAGTGTTAGTAATGCTGGTTTGTTTTGTTACACAACCATGTTGTGTGTTGGTGCCGGGGGCAGGATGGTTTGGTGAACGTTCACTGCAGGGAACGGTTTCCAAGCTGTCTTGGGCGTGCTACTAAACATCTAATGCTATGCTACATGCTATCGCTAATGCCACATGCTATTACTACTGCTAACTGCTACGCTGTTCTAATGTCTCCGCCGTGAGATGTTGTCACTTCTCCCTCCTCTTGCCCTGTTGTCGGTAGCTGTTGTGGTTTTTTTTGCTGAGTCCTATTTACCTTTTTTCGGGTAAATGGGTTGACAACAGGGTAGGCCGTGGCTAGGTTGCCTAGCCAGGTATGTTACCTTGTGTTCCGGCGGGGTCTGTTGAACGGTGTCCCCATCTGGGGCGATGCGTGAGCTCGGCGGTGTAGCAGTAGAGCTATATTACTGCAGGATGGGACTTGACGGCGGGTTATGGCTCAGCTGGCTAGTTCCTATCCACATTGGCGTCGGGTAGTGGGGCTATGGGTCCAGCCGACATGGTAAACATGTTGCGTGTCTGTGCGCAGGCGATTGTTGATCTGGGTCCCACATCGCCTCACGCTAGGCTGTAGTAGTATAAGGGCAGGGCCGCCTGAGAGAAATGTGAGGCCCTGTGCGAATTTAAACGCGAGGCCCCCCACCCCCTGAGGTGGCCCTGTGTAGTGGGCTATTGTTTCGTTCTGTCACTCTGCTATGAGAAGGTCTGTCTTGCTACAGTTTTCTCTCCTCTCAACCATTCATACTGACGGTCAATCGGTATACTGGGGGAGTAGTGCGGGGGGGGGCTTTGTTTACCTTTTTTGGTAAATGGGCTAAACTAGGGCTGGTGTGCTGTTGTGAATATTTTGAATGAAGGCGGGACTAGTTCGCTCTGGTCCGCCTCCCCTTAACTTTGTGTGTATGGGTTTGCTCATTCTACAGTATTTTGTGGTTTAGTTCTTTTATTCATTTAACCCTTTCATGGTGCACACCACAGTGGAGGTTGCTGTTTGCAATCACCACTGGTGCTCCGTGTTAACATCAGTCCTTTGTTTTTGACATATTGAAACAGTGCCCCGCCCGGCCGACGCCATGGGTGGGTCGGCCTGGCGAGTGGCTGGTGGGCTGTTAAAGCTTGTACCGCCACGGTATGGAATTGGCAACGATTAGAACTGTGTTCGAATTGCTGTTTTTTTCTATTAAAAAAATTGTGTCTGGTGGAGGGGCCTTGAGGGCCAGCCGACGTCGACACATCGCGCGAGGTTGTTGACGTTATTAGCTTTGACCGAGCCGCAAGCTATAACCGCTCAGGGTTCCCCTCTCCGCAGGGGATTTTGGTCTTCTGCTGGAGCGCGGGCGGTATTGTCCTAGGCCCTACACCGCCTCACACCACGCAGCCAGAAGAAGAGAAAGCACGGCCTCGTCAGCGGCAATGACGAGGCCCTCGACAGGCGGCCATGTTTTCCCCCGCTGGAAGTATCCTGGGCGTTGATTCGACAGGTGTCCACAAGGCCGACAGCCTTGGCAGCCGAGGGATCGGCCATGTAGGATGGGTTCGGCTTGAACAAACAAGCCGTCACTGTCCTGCCGCGAGCAGCCCGCTCTCCGATCACTCCCTTCCCCAACACCAGCGGAAAAAGTGGGCTCTGATTGTTTCCTTTGGCTGCGGGCCACGTGCCTTCGTTGATGCGCGGGCGGCCCCCCTTTCGCTTCTCATGGGGACAGGGGCTGACACCCAGTTGATGGCTGAGCCTGGGTCTGTCCGTGAGAATGTTGTGCTGTCAAGTGGCTCCCACACCTTGAACTGTGTTGGTTGAGCCTGGTGTTACGTCTGTCAACTTAAGTGTTGTCAGCAGGGGGGCTCGAAACCTTTTGAGGCACACAGTGCGGGCTTCCCCGGCCTCGCCTTCGCCAGGCCAGGTATCATGTTGGTGCCTCCCACTCCTGAAATATTGGCAAGTGGTCGCAGCTCACATGATTTGGGGTGGTAGTAATATCACTGCAGGGCTACGGTGTGTAGGAACCCATGGGGGCCTTACACCTTGCATGTCCGGCTGCAGAACAACTCCTCAGCATGTTCTGGAGGGGTGTTCAGTGGGGGGGCTTTTTTCATCGGAAGCCCCCCGTATCAGACCGGCCCTTTCTGTCGGGGTTCCCCCTTGGGTGCGATTGCCTCGTGGGTGGTGTCAGGGTCAGATGTTCCGACACGGAACGCGCTGCTCGCACGGTTCCAGGGTTGGCTACGCACAGCGGGGGGACCGGGCCAACTATCTACAGTTTCTGGCGGACCTGCGCCACGTGACGGCGGGTGCGTTGGGAGTGTCGTCACATATGACTACGGCAGTACCATATGTCGAGGTGGATGGAGAGAACGCTGAGGCGGGGACTTGTGTTTACACAACCCCACCCGTTTTCAGGTTTGGTACAGACCCCATTGTCAGGGTCTCCAGCAGTGACAGCTCTGGTCAACGAGATCCAATCTCTGTGGACGAAGCAAGCCATCGTCGTGGCGTTCTCCTCCCGGTGTTCTCTGCCTGAGAAGTCGGGAGGGAGGGGTGTAAGACCCAGGCTGGACCTGTCCCATGGGAAGGTTCAGCATTTTTTGGATCGTCTCCTACCTGTTGAACACTGTCAGGTGGGGGTCTGGTTCTCCTCCATAGACCTGTAGGATGCGTATGCGCATCTCCGATCTTCCATCCTAGGGCTTACCTACGCTTCCTTTGCAGGGTTAGCGTATGAGTACCAGAGGCTGCCGTTCGGTTTTCTCTGTCTCCCCGCATCTTCACCAAGTGCGTGGAGGCCGCACTGGGGCCTCTGCGTCGTCAGGGGTTACGGAGTGTTCTGCCCTGATGACGTTCTGGTCCTTCGCGGTCAAGGTGGATCGTCAGGTCTCGTACCAGGCAGGTCTCTACCAGCCTGGGGTTGCTGTAGACTGGATGTAGAGTACTCCTCTTCCCAGTCAACGGTTGGAGGGCTATGGGCATCCATCTCAGAGCGTGTTGTCAACACGCTCGGGAGGTTCCGTCCTAGGACGGTTACGGCGCTGTCTCACGTCGCGTTTTCACCGACGCCTCCCTCGCTGGTGACGCGTCGGGCCAACGCAGTAGGGGGCAGCTGGCAAACCATGCTGCCCGGTCTGCGCTACGTTCAATGTGTTGGTGTTGAAAGCGGTCCTTCTGGTCCACAAATGGTGTTGATCAGGATGGACGATACGACGTCAGTGTCGTGTATCGACAGACAGGGAGGAGTACGCTCCCCCTGTCTGCACCAGGCGGCGGGCGGCTGGCTATGGGCGTCCTCCATCTGCGCGGCCTGAGGGCTCCCCACATCCCCGGCAGGGAGAATGTGGGTGCAGGTGTACTGTCGCGGGGCGGTCCTCATCCTGACGGGTGAGGATTACATCTGGACATGGCCAGGCAGGTCTGGGACCGATGCCGTGCCGCCAGGGATTCTTCCCCATACATCTGTTAGGTCAGTTGTTGGGACGGGTACGTTGAGGGGCGCAGGTTCTTGATCCTGATGGTGTTACCATCCGGAATGCGGATGCTCCCTCCACTGTCGCGCTTACGCGGGCAGATGACATATGTTCCAAGTGCGGTGTAAGGCGGGGGGCCGGGACTCAGTCTCCTGCCCCCTGGATGCTGTCCTTAGTTACCTCCAGTCTCTCCTTGATAGACTGTCGGCTTCGACGGTGAGGGTATATGCAGCAGCTATATCCTCCTATCATGAGGGGTTTGAGGGGATATCTTGTTCAGCCACCCTCTTGTGAAGCGTTTCCTGCTTGGCGCTCGACGCGTTAAGACGGTGCAACGCTCCTTGGCTCTGACTTGGGATCTTCAATTGGTCCTCGGTCGGTTGTCCTTGGCCCCGTTTGAGCCGCTCGAGCAGGCGCCGTTGGGACAGCTGTCCTTCAAGACCGCGTTCCTACTGGCTGTCACTTCCGCTAAACGCGTAGGTGAGCTCTGTGCTCTCTCGGTACATCCAGAGTGCCTGTCTTTTCGGACCGATTGCGGTGCCACTCTGCGACCTAATCCTGCTTTCGTGCCTAAGAATATCCAGAGTTCCTTCCGCTCCCGGGATATTGTGGTTCAGGCGTTTCGTCCTCCTCCTCACACTAGTGAGTTAGATGCGGGCCTTCACCTGTCATGTCCAGTCCGTGCTTTGGGGATTTACCTCAGTCGTACTCAGGACTTCAGGGTTACCGACCAGCTTTTTGTCTGTTACGGTGGGGCTCGTGCTGGTAAGGCACTGTCGAAGCAGCGCCTGTCCCATTGGTTGTGCGAGGGCATTACCCTCTGCTACACGTTGGCTGGGCAGGATCCCCCTGGGGGCGTCAGGGCGCACTCCACTCGTGGGGTGGCTGCTTCTGCCGCTCTCCTGGGTGGGGCCTCGGTGGAGGACATCTGTGCTGCAGCTTCATGGTCCTCCCCGGGTCCCTTTGTAAGGTTTTACCTCATGAACATGACCGGGGGTTCTGTCTCCCAGGCGGTTCTGGGGTCTGTGGCCTTTCCTGCTTCCCGTCCTTGGTCGGGTAGCATGAGTGTATGGCTATGGGCCACAGTGTGTTGAGTCACACGTGGTTCCGCCTGTACGGTGTGTTCAAGGGGTTCTGGTTCCCTCTTGTTCGCATTCAGGTGGAGTTGACTGCGCCCCCCCTTCGTTAGGAAGGATGGGGTGACAAGGCTCCCCGCACCCCTTGATGTGGGCTTACGGGTCCTCAGGGGGTACATTTGTCGGGTCTCGCGTCCGCTCTTCCCCATATCTCATAAGGCTCAGAGCGGGACGCGAAAGCAAATACGATATATAACGATAGGTTATGTAGATAACCTAGTTATATTAGTATTGGCTGAGCGTCCCACTCTGCGCGGCCCTGAGTTCCCTCTTGAGGGATCTTTTCCTGGGACGGGATTTGGCGAGGAAGGGTGTTTGGTGACCAGAGTCACGGTTATATGGGCTATGCCACCATAGGGGCGGGGCCCCATACAGGTGGGGTGCATGTAGTTGTTTCGTGGGAGATACATTAGGTATCATAGGAGATAAGGGGTATCTCATAAGGCTCAGAGCGGGACGCTCAGCCAATACTAATATAACTAGGTTATCTACATAACCTATCGTTAACCTGTTTGGCGTTGGTGTCTTAATAACAATGCTGGAATATGAATGCCTTTTTTCATTTCGTTCTTTTAAAGTTCGATTTTCTACCTGGTATAATATGATAAAGCATAGAAATAAAGAGAAAGAAATTAAGTATAAACTATATAAAAATAAACAAACTGAATGTAAGAAAGAGTACTATAATAATGTATTAGAAAAAAATTTAAATAACATAAAGGGAACATGGAATATATTAAACTCAATTATAAGAAATAAAGCAACTAGTTCTGGCTTTCCAGATGAATTTATAGATGAGGGAAAGTCAGTAAGTAATAAAAATGAGGTGGCAGAAGGATTCAACAGATTCTTTGTGAATGTGGGGCCTAAATTGGCAGAGGATATAACCCCGCCACAAGGGGGAGGTGTTTCTAATTATTTTGAAGAAAGAAACCCAAGTACTATCTTCTTGAGAAAAACGGATAAAAATGAAATTATGGATACTGTGAACAATTTTAAGAATTAAATATCAACAGATTGGAACGGCATTGACATGACCTTAATTAAGCAAGTAATGATAGCCATAGCAGACCCGTTAGTGCATATTTGTAACCTCTCATTCAAACTGGGTGCCTTCCCCACCTAAATGAAAACTGCAAAAGTGATACCGATCTTCAAAGCCGGTGAGAAAAATCTATTCACCAATTACAGGCCGGTTTCTCTCCTTTCCCAGTTCTCAAAGATAATGCAAAAGGTATTTGCAGCACGATTGGACAGTTTCATTGATAAACACGCATTACTTATAGACAGTCAATATGGATTTAGATCGAATCATTCAACGGCATTGGCACTAATGGACCTACTGTAGTAGAAGAACTGACAAGCATAATTGATTATAAGAAGTTTGCAATAGTGGTCTTCATAGATCTGAAGAAGGCGTTTGACACTATAAATCATGATATTCTGCTACTAAAATTGGAAAGGTATGGGATCAGAGGAGTAGGGCTCAATTGGTTAAAGAGTTAATTTGAACAAAGACAACAGTTTGTGCAGTTGGGGGAGTACAGGTCCACTCAGTCAAACATAATCTGTGGTGTGCCGTAAGGGTCAATTCTGGGCCCGAAACTATTCATACTGTATATAAATGATATAGGTAATGCGTCTAAAATAGGTGTGGGGTAATACCTACAAAAGCACTCTACAGCCAACATGCACCATGCAAAAAAAAGCTATAAGAATAATCAACAATGTAGGATATTATGAACACACCAATAACTCATTTATAAAGCTACAAGCATTGAAATTTATGGACCTAGTGGATTACAAAACTGCCCTCATTGTATACAAAGCCAGATATAAACTAATCCCAGGCAACATTCAAAAATGGTTCAGAGACAGGGAAGGAGAATCCTGTTCCCCCCCACGGGGTCGGTACCGACCCCTTTTGACATTATAATCATATAGGCATATTTTTATGAATGATGAAAATAATTTGTGATTTTAAAATCAACCGTTTTCAAGTATTAATATCACTACTATGTCACAAATGCATGTAGAATGTAAAATGTTAGGTTGGCAATAGTTTAGCAATAGGTTAAAAGTGTACTTATATCGTTTTAAGTTTTCGATATGCAATCGTCTATTCTGACCCGGAACCGGAAATGGAAATGTTGAACCATGGGAATTGTAGTTTCTTTGCGGCCATTTTGTAGAGGAGGTTCATAGCTATCGTCCAGCGTTGAAATATCTCCGATCTACACTTCCTGTCACATACTATGGTGGTTCAAAGTTCAGCGTTCTGAATGAATCATATCAATAATTGTTATGATTCGCGATAATAAGCTACAAAAGGTAACGTTTTTGACAAATATTGAAACGCAGTCAGTTTCTCCACACTATTGTTACCATGTAGGAAGAATTAGATCTGAAATTAGTTTCAAAATGGTTACACTGTGGGGAAAATAAAAAAGTACAGTCGATTACAGTAAATATCAGTATCTGTTATTATGCACGCCTGGTGATACTATATCCAAATTGAACTCGGCCATTTGAAAGATACTATATGTATATATATATAAATGTGCGAATTGGCTATAATAAAGTAATGTATAAGCAAAGCATATATTCTATATTCTATAATAATATTTCAAATTGCATTGGTCCGGATGGGAGAATTCAGTACTGTATATACAGAACCTTCAGTTTGATCATCTTCCCTTTATTAATTTCCTTAGATCTTTTGTACACATGATCTCAAGAGGGTACTGAATGAGCTCAGTGGCAGTTTTTTAAGTTTGGTCATTATTATCATGGTTTTATTCACTGTCAAAGATGAAAAGAAAAATCATAATTCATATTTTCCTTTGTTTCATCACAATTTAAGCAAGCCTAGTAATAGACACAATATTTCTGACACTGAGAATACATTCATTGAGGTCCATAGATGTTCCTAGATACCAAGAATATGCAAATAGCCCTTGTAGAAGTGGAGCAATATTCCATTTACCTAGGTATACATTTTATGCAGATTTTCACCTGGGGTGGAACAGGTTTTAAGAGGGAGAGGGAATCTTAAACAACCAATGGTAAACACCACGCTGAAAAGCATGTGCATATCGGTGTGTGGAGTGAAGTTGTGGAATAATTTACCCGAATACATCAAACAGAGTAAACATGTGGCACAATTTAAAAAGCAGCAAAAAAAATACACATTGGAAAAATACAGAAATGAGTATTGAGGATAAACAAAGTTATGTTATATTGTGTATGTAGTGCTGTACTATATTCACTGCTGTCAAGTGAATCAAGTTTTTTTTCTTGTAATCTTTTAATATAAGTAAAAGTATATTCTATATTGTAATACACTAAATTATGTTATATCTAGTCAAATTAATGGAAGAAGAAATATAAATGTAAGGGGGTAGGGATCAATAAGCTTACCTCCCTTTTTTGTCTGCTAACCAAACACATTGCTCTTGACCTTTTGTTTATAATTCCTTATTTTTTTCTTTTTCTAATGTTTTTCTTTTAATGTTTTTTTTATTTGTTGCTATGATTGTTTGGTTCGACGGAACTTTTTTTTTCATTCATTCATTCATTCATTCATTCATTCATTCATTCATTCATTCATTCATTCATTCATATGAACACACCAGTGTTGAAACTAATGCACGGAAGCTTATTTCCGTGATGCAGTCTTCATATTCTACCGCTGGGCGCCAGGTACGCACGGTCTGAGCTGTGCGTAGATATACGCACAATGTCAAGCACACGTTCAAATTGATAAGTCCCACACTTTGCTTAGAAATGATCGTACGCACGGTGTAGGAGCTATTTGATTGTTTTTGTGTTAAGTTTGTAGTTTGTTAAGTTCATCACTGGGTGGCAGCGCGGAGTGCATGGGTTTTGAATAAAGGCACAGGTGTAGGCTATGTCAATCAAGGTATCTAGGTATGGGTGATGGAGAGATCTCACGGTTTTTACCGCATGAACACACGCACGTACCCTCGCTCATTTTCAGTATTATTAACAGCATTATGCAGAGATTGTTGTTTGGCTCACATGTATTATGTTAAATACTTCAATTAAATGGGAACTTCACCCAACGGCAGGTGACACCGACTCGACATTGTGTTTTTTCTAATTGCGCGGCAAAGACGAGGATTCCCCGCACCCAACCGAGCGTCTACCGCGTGTATATTTTCCCTAACGGAGTTGCACTTCCACGTTCGGTTTGCGCAATCTGATTAGCCACTGACGTTTTTTTCAGCGCCAAACGCGTTACTCCTAACAATCGCGCCAGCAGGCTGTTACCCTAACCCTAACCCTAACCTTAACCAACTAACCCTAACCCTAACCTTAACCCTAACCTTAACCAACTAACCCTAACCCTAACCTTAACCCTAACCTTGGTAAATGGCTGCTTTTTTATATAGCGCTTTTATCCAAAGCGCTTTGCAATTTGTTACTCACATTTGACCCATTCACTCACACATTCACTCACGCATCCACACACCGACGGCGGAGGCAACCATGCAAGGTGCCAACCTGCTCATCGGGAGCAATTAGGGGTTAAGTGTCTTGCTCAAGGACACATCGACACGCTGCCCAGGAGGAGCGGGAATCGAACTGGGAACCTCCAGATTGCCAGACGACTGCTCTACCTCCCGAGCCACTGTCGCTCCGTTAACCAACCTTAACCAACTAACCCTAACCTTAACCCTAACCTTAACAACTTCGAAAGAGAGCAACTTCGAAAGAGTCGCCAAGCTTAACCAGTTTGTTAGGAGTAACGCGATTGGCGATGAAAAAAACGTCAGTGGCCAATCAGATCGCGCAAACCGAACGCAGAAGTGCAACTCTGTTAGGGAAAATATACACACAACCGGATCTCCTTTGGCTTGATCTTTCGGGGTGATACGTCCGTCATTATCCAGAAGACAGGCGATGCAGCAATCCAAGGTAGGTTTTCCAAATTCTACCATTGTCCAGGTAAGATCGAGGTTTTTACTTGTGTAGCAACTATCCTGATGTCCTGGTAGACGCGCGTGTATATTTTCCCTAACGGAGTTGCACTTCCGCGTTCGGTTTGCTCGATCTGATTGGCCACTGACGTTTTCTTCAGCGCCAATCGCGTTACTCCTAACAAACTGGTTAAGCTTGGCGACTCTTTCGAAGTCGGTCTCTTTCGAAGTTGGTTAAGGTTAGGGTTAGGGTTAGGGTAACAGCCTGCTGGCGCGATTGTTTGGAGTAACGCCATTTGGCGCTGAAAAAAACGCCAGTGGCCAATCAGATCGCGCAAACCGAATGCGGAAGTGCAACTCCGTTAGGGAAAATATACACGCGGTCCGGTTAGTGTATCCTGTATGGGTTGCTTGCTGGAGCAGCATTGAAATGTAGACCTACGCTACGATGACCCCATACCCCAGACATTATCACAACGATGGGCAAAGGGCTTGTACGGGCAGTACGGTTGAAGACCAAGACAGGGCAGTTGGAGCGGCCCATATCCAAGCTCTTTCTGCTTCAAGAAGCAGTGGAAGGTCTGGCGGTAAAGGTCACGACCCAACGTTGAGTCACGTGCTGGTAACCTCTGGCTCAGAGAAGAACCAAGAACACTTGTTATAGCTCCTTTTTTCTTCTTTAATGTAATTGTTTCCACCATCACATTAGGGGCCGAAGTGTAGGAGCTATTTGATTGTTTTTGTGTTAAGTTTGTAGTTTGTTAAGTTCATCACTGGGTGGCAGCGAGGAGTGCATGGGTTTTGAATAAAGGCACAGGTGTAGGCTATGTCAATCAAGGTATCTAGGTATGGGTGACAGAGAGATCTCACGGTTTTTACCGCACGAACACACGCACGTACCCTCGCTCGTTTTCAGTATTATTAACAGCATTATGCAGAGATTGTTGAACGGCAGGTGACACCGACTCGACATTGTGTTTTTTCTAATTGCGCGTCAAAGACGAGGATTCCCCGCACCCAACCGAGCGTCTACCAGGACATCAGGATAGTCGCTACACGCGGTTTACGCACATATCTGTGTGTACGCACCATTGATAAATGAGGGCCCTGGCATTTCTAGTTGATCTTACTGATCATCTTAACACACTGAACTGAATGTGAATCCCTACCCTCCTTCAAAACTGCTCTCAAAGAGCACCTACGGGTGACTGCAATTCGAAACTGGCCCGTGTAAATGTCCAAAACCCCCCCCCCCCCCCCACCAATATACGGTTTCTGTCCCTTTGGATGTATATATTTTTTATGATCTCTTTTTACTACACAGTTCTGTATATCTGTATGTCATGTATGTCATAAATGTCCTGATGAATTGAAAATGGGGGACCCGATGTAAACAAGACGGAAGTCTTTCCCTGGTCTGCATCCTCTTAGCAGTTGTTTTGTATTGAGCTGTACTGTATTGTACCCATTCTGCAATCTGTTAATAAAGTTTTCAATCAATCAATCAAAACAAGAGCCTGCGAGGCAAAGACCAGCTTGTACCACCACTTTATGCAACATGAAAGCATTCTGTGCGAAGCTGCCTCTCTTTGAGACACAGCTACACAATTTCAATGTTGTGCACTTCCCCACGTTGTCCGAAATCAAGTGTGCTTTTCCAGAGGCCGACCTTCCTGCTAAAAAGGGGAAATATGTGTCTGTGATCACATCTCTCATGACAGAATTCAGTCAACGGTTCCAAGACCTCTCTGTCATTGAGAAAGAAATTAAACTAATATTTGTTTGGGATTGATGTGCAGGCCAAAGGGACCGGGTGGTCTGACTACATGTGAGCGGGTTAAGTTGGCGCAATGTTAATGTTAGTGCGGGAACATTTGGGCAGCGGGAGCTAGTGTGATCTGTGGTCGGGTGCATTGAGGATGCTAACATGCTAACCGGCTGAATGCACTTTATTAGTTCAGTAGTGCTGAGGGTAGATCTGTATAACTTTGTATTACTTATTATGTTTGGCTGGTTGCTAGCTAGCCATGAGCCTTATGTTCATGATTACTGAACTGTTAACTTAGGAATAGCTCATTACAGTTGTAGTCAGGCCCGGACTGGCCATCGGGAGCACCGGGAGTTTTCCCGGTGGCCTGGCCTGCACAGATTTAAAAAAAAGAAATATTATATAAAAAAAAAATATTATATATATTTTTTATTATTATTTAAAAAAAAATTGCCAAGCCATTGTTTCTAGTTGTGGCGGCGGCGCGGCGCGATCGTTTTTAGATAACCAGGTGGGTGGGGAACAACCAGGATTTCACTGTCTGCGACAGAGTTGGAGAACTATCTGACTCTCTCTCCCTCACGCGGACTGTGGACACACACACACAATGGAGCCGTGCTGCCGCTTGTGATTGGTGGAGGCGGGACCAGGCGATACAACTGATTGACAGTGGAGGCGGCGAATGGAATGGCAGATGGCACACTCCCAAAAGGAGTTGTTAAATCTGACATTACATACAAAAAACAATATGTGGTGGTTATGATTGGGGCTGAAGTTGAATAAACAATTTATGAAAGAGAGAGTCAAAATAATTCCAAGATAATTCAAAGATTACACACCTTTCCCACATTGGCTACAAACATAATCACTGCAAAGTTATCAAACAAATAAGAATCTGATCAGACACAAGGGTTAAGTTGTTGTTCCCTTTCTAATTTCCTCAAAAACATCTAGTCTAGTTAATGTGATCAATATTATTTGACAATTGATGCTTTTTGTTGGAAATTTCAGTCAGTGAGCTCATACTTTGAGCTAATTTTATAGTTAAAATGATTGAGACAACGCAATCTTCTGTCTTCGTTGTGCATGCATGCGTGTGCTCACCACACGCGATACATGTGTCACTATTCTGGCAGTGGCTACTGTTATTATAGTATTGTAATGAAAGGTCTGTTATTTAATGTTTGTGTAAAGGGCTATTTTAACTGTTGATGGGTAGTGCATCAGTAAAGTGAATATGGTATTGTGCTCTTGACTTGTTTGAATAGGTGGAGAGAGTGGTTAACTGTATTATAATAGTAAATAGAAAAATATGTTGTGCTCTTGCTTTTTTCTTTTTGAAGGTGGAGAGAGTAGCATTGCTAGTGCCACAACAGTTTTATTTGAGGTTCATAACAGTACATTGTACTAAGCAATTGTTGGCTCATTAGTTTGTGATTCACATGCACTAAAATTCACCAGAATGCAGGAAATTAAGTCTTTGTAACTAAAATCTTCCTGGTGGGGGACCCCCAGACCCCCGGCTTAAAAAGTGGCCTGATTGGGGCTATATTTCACACTATATCTCCCGGTATGAATTATTTCCCTAGTCCGGCCCTGGTTGTAGTGTTGATGTTAATTTGTAAAACGATATTGGGCTGGCCGGTTGTCAATCAGTGGTGGGGGGTGGGATTCTTGGGCGAAGGGGACACTTTGTCATTACCAGACAGCAGGCCGGTGGATATACCGCCATTGGATCGCAATTACATGTCAAATTATTAAGGCTGTCAAATATATCGCGTTAATATCGCGTTAACTCCCGATTCTATTAATGCCACTAATTTTTTTAACTCAAGATTAACTAAAAAAAAAAAAAAAAAAAAAACGTTTTTTTTTTTTTTTTTTTTTTTACTAGACTTCACTCAGGTGTATTATTGATGCTCTCATTGATACTATGTTTGTTTCTGAAGTGTGTGTGTGTGTGTGTGTGTGTGTGTGTGTGTGTGTGTGTGTGTGTGTGTGTGTGTGTGTGTGTGTGTGTGTGTGTGTGTGTGTGTGTGTGTGTGTGTGAGATATAGAGAGAGAGGGGGGTGAGAGAGATGAGGAAGGGGCAAAAGAGAAAAAGAGCTGGGAGAGTGTGTGTGTGAGGGAGAGAGGGGGGTGTGTGATTAATCAGCCCTTGTGTGTGTGAATGTAACAAGTTCCTAACGTTTTCTTTCCCCTATTATTTCATGCACACTTTATTCATTGTTTTAAATTATTATTTTCTTTTAAGTTATTTTGTGCATCACTCTGTTTTGAATTTGATGCAAATTTGCAATGCATGAGGGTCATCCTTTTGTGTTAAATGGCTGCACAAAGCAAGCATTTGTTGACTCGCATGTTGATAAGAGTATTAAAACTTGGAACTTGAAAAAGATCTGTTTAAGGTTAAAAAAAATTTAAAATAAAAATTCGATTAATTTGCGATTAATCGCGAGTTAACTATGGACAATCATGCGATTAATCGAGTTAAATATTTTAATCGTTTGACAGCACTACAAATTATCATATGGGTAGCTTGATTATGTTCATGGTGCATGGACGGGGGGCACTTCTGTGTTCCGCATCTACAGTATACAGTATGTGTGTTCCTGAAGCCGGGGGGTCTTATCCACTATCTATTGGGGGACTAGGCGGTTGGCTCACGAAGGGCCAAAGTTTATGTTTATGCTTATGTAGTATTATTGTTATTGCCAACCAATGTGCCTGGTCATACAGACTGTGAACGGTGTCTATAAGCGAGTGGCCGGACGAAAATAGGGGACGGACCGAGCTCCAATTTGGCAACTCGCCGATCGGCCACCAGGTGGCGGTATTGAAGCGTTGGAGAGTTGTGATGGCTCAGACAGCATCAGCCAAGACTCCGTGGGTGAAATATGAATACCATGACGAAAATATGAAATATTGATCTCAAACACGCCTTACGGCGTGATTGGCAGACAACGCATGGCGGAGAAACCCGCCTTAACACGTGATTGGCGGAGAATGGGTTAACCATTGAGGTCATTTTAAGACTAGTGGGGGTTTAATTGACTTTTTGAATAAGGGGGAGCGGGGATGGGAACGTCTTTATGGATCTATGACCCCAGTGGGAATCAGGATGAATCTGACTATCCGTAGCGGATGGATCAGTGGGGTTAGAATATGGGGTAAGTATAGGAAGTTAGCCCGTAAGGTTGACAGGTTAGTAGATATGTTCTTGTTCTATGTACTGTTGTTCTGTGTTTGTGTAAATGTTCCTCCTTCAATGTCATGTGATGGACGGGCCGGACTCCTCGGGATCGACATTCCTCGACCCTAGCTTGGCTGCATTGGTATGTTATCATACGCATAGACAACTACGACCATGGCCAAATTGAATACATTAATATGAAATACAGGGGGCTAAACACACCTCATAAACATACCAGTGTCCTTTGTCTACTAAAGAGAAAGAACATTTACATAGCTCTTCTTAGTGAGACATCTAATGATAGCTGCTGTAGCAAGACTGGCAACAATACCATGTAATTTCCTCATCCTCTGCCAACAACAAGACAAAAGGTGTCGCTATAGTGACAAGACGTAATATGGATATCAAGGTGTTAGATGTGTGGGCGGATACGGAAGGGAGGATAACAATGGAAAAAGTTGAATATTCTCCCAGGAAAATAGCACTAATCGCGTTATATACATATAATACCCTTAACTCATTCAGCGCCAGTCACGATGATAGTCGGGTTAACTCGCCATCGCTTGAGCACCAGACCCGAGTATAGTCGGGTTTTAATCGTTATTTCTTTTATTTTACATTAACATTTTCATTTAGCTGAACGCTTTTATCCAAAGCGACTTACAAGTTCTGTACGACAAGTCATCAGGAAGGGCACAACTTTATCAGCTGAGTAACAATGTTCATCAAAGTGTTGAGTGCTACAGTGTAGGTTAGTTTATTAGGACAAGTGCATGACAGTAAGGTTAGTTAGGGTTAGATATATATATATCTATATATATCTATATATATATATCTATATATATATATATATATATATATATATATATATATATATATATATATATATATATATATCTATATATATATATATATATATATATATATACATAGACTCCTGCGCAATCGAGCACTCGAAGCATCTGCTCTACCACTATTGAACATGGGGGGGCAAACGTCTGGTTTTGCTCCCCCACTTTTTGATCATATGAAAAATATGATATATCCCCCCCCCCCCATATATAAATCTAACCATAACTACGTAATTTCAATCAAATTAATAATATGCAGTGACACTTAATAGCAAGTTTTTAAGTTTCCAAAGATTGTGTGACCCCCCACTTTAATGGTTTGATCCAGTGCCCATGTTTTTTTTTTTTTTTTATATAAATGTTTTTATTTTCAATTTTCAACATAGAACAAGACATCACAACACAATACAATACCGTCAATAATAACAAAAATAATGACACTAACAACAGTAATAACATTACAAGACAGGCAAACAGAAAAGAAAAAAGACAATGAAAATAAATAAGGAAATGACAATAGAAAATAAAACAAATAAAATAAAAATAAAATAAAATAAGTGTGGCTTTCACGTGTGCGCCTTATCTCGTGTGCTATATATATGTGTGTTCTACCTACCCATATGTGCGTGCGCTTTACCTATGTATATGTTTTATGTGTACATGCATATATGTGTGTTGTGAACGTGTGCGTATGACCGTGTATTCCCTAGTAGCCCAGAGTGCATGTACAGTACTACCGCAGCCAAGAGGACACGTACAGTATCAATGTAGTCAAGTGGGCATGTACAGTATTATTACCGTCAAGAGGGCATGTACAGTATCACTGTAGTCAAGTGGGCATGTACCGCATTACTGTAGTCAAAGGTATATGTACAGCATTACTGTAGTCAAGAGAACATGTACCGCACTACTGTAGCCAAGAGGACATGTACAGTATCAATGTAGTCAAGTGGGCATGTACAGTATTATTATAGTCAAGAGGGCATGTACAGTATCACTGTAGTCAAGTGGGCATGTACCGCATTACTGTAGTCAAAGGTATATGTACAGCATTACTGTAGTCAAGAGAACATGCACCGCACTACTGTAGCCAAGAGGACATGTACAGTATCAATGTAGTCAAGTGGGCATGTACAGTATTACTGTAGTCAAGGGTACACGAACAGCACTACCGTAGTCAAGAGTACATGTACAGTATTACCGCAGTCAAGAGAACATGTATAGTACCACCGTAGTCAATAGGACATGTACAGTATTTACAATGCCAGTACCGTCAGACAAAACAAGGCAGCAGTGGGAGGTTACTGGTAATGGGGAAATCCGGCGAGTACAGTGGTGGATAGTGCAGGCCCAATATGTGACAGATAGGGGTCCCAGATCTCATAAAAAGTGTCCAACTTGGAATGCAGCATACACGTAATATATTCACAGGGGATACATTCCATTATGATATTGTGCCATGACCTTATTGACGGGACCTCGTCCTTGATCCAAAACAACAGGATGTTCTTTCTAGCAGCAAATGTCAACAAATTGAACAGTCTCTTATGTTTGGAATTGGTAACATGAATATCTGGGAGGCCCAGCAAAAGGCAGAGGGGATCCAGCTCGATGGGGGTGTGAAATATGTCAGACAGTACTTCTACAACGTCGTACCAGTAGCTCTGTAGTTTTACACAGGTCCAAAAACAGTGGACGTGATTTCCAATCTCTATCTTGCATTTAAAGCAAAGTGGAGACGTATTGGGATCCATTTTACTTTTACGGGCGGGGGTAATATGGATGCGATGCAATATCCTAATTTGGATGGCCTTGGTGCGGTTACAAACCGAGATTTTTTTTGCGTAGGTCCACGTATCCTGCCAGTCTGCATCTGTGATTTCTATGTCCAAATCCTCTTCCCAGGACTGTTTAGTAACATAGGAAGATAAAGATGAATTAAGGTTCAGAGTACTATAGAAGATAGATATTTGTTTTTTGGGGATCTGTAAGGAGAGGGCCTTCTCCACCTGCGAGGTGGAGATGTCAGTTAAAAGTGAGGTGTCCTTGGTGATAAACTGCCTAATTTGTAGGTACCTAAAAAATTCCGCTTTCAATAGACCATATCGCTGCTGCAGCTGTGTAAAGGACATTAGGGTCCGGCCATCAAACAGGTGGCCAAGATCAGTTATGCCCTGCTTATACCAGGTCTTGAAGCCGCCGCCAATTTGGTTTGGCTTAAAGTCGGGATTGTCTACAATCGGGGTAAGAGGAGAGGTCAGCTTGGCTCGGCCCTCCACCTTACGGACAGTCTTCCAGGCCTTGACGGAACATAATGTGATGGGGTTGGAGCACACCTTCCTCACAGACCTAAAGTCTTTGATAAATAGTAGGTTCCACAAGGGGGACTTAGATTGCGAGGATTCAACGTCCAGCCATATTGACAGTGGGTCTGCTCTGAACCAGCCGACCAGCACCCTAAGGTGTGCCGCCAGCTGGTAGTGTCTAATATTAGGTAGGTCTAGACCCCCATCTTCACTATCCATCTGTAATTTGGCCATTTTCAGACGCGGTTTCTTCCCATTCCAAATGAATGAGCTTAGCCAGCCTTCCAGCACCTTGATAACCTTGTTTGTCAGCAGCACTGGGATCATTTGGAGAGGGTACAACAGTCTGGGGAGTACGTTCATCTTGACGAGGGCAATCCTACCCAGCCAGGAGATCGGTAAGGGGGCCCATCTAACCAAGTCTGCCCTTATGGTGTCTAAAAGAGGGGGAAAATTGGCCTTAAACAACGTATCATAGGTGGGTGTCACAAATACTCCTAGGTAAACGAAGCCGGAGGGCGACCAGCGAAATGGGAAGGGCTCGGGCAGTATCGGGATAGATTTGAGTGTCCCAAGTGGCATTGCTTCGGATTTGGAAAAGTTTATTTTGTACCCCGAGAAGGTTCCAAATGTGGAAATCATGCGGGTTAGACATGGAATTGAAGAGTCAGGTTTAGACACGAAGATCAGCACGTCGTCCGCGTAAAGAGTGATTTTGTGCTCCCTCCCGCCCACTCTAATACCTGAGATCTCGGCTGACTGCCTTACGGCCTGTGCGAGCGGTTCTATGGCCATGTCGAATAGTAAAGGGCTAAGAGGGGCCCCCTGAGGGTTCCCCCGCTGCAGAGGAAAGTTGCTAGACCTAAGTCCGTTAGTCAGGACCGCCGACATCCGCGAGTTGTAAAGAACCTTGACCCAGTCAATAAAGGTGTCACCTAAGCCAAATTCAGCGAGGGTTAAAAATAGATACGGCCATTCTACACGGTCAAACGCCTTCTCCGCGTCGAGAGACAGAACCACCGCGGGGTGGTCTGTCTCACGAGTCATTTGGATGATATTGAGGAGCCGTCTCATGTTGTCGGTAGAGTTCCTACCCTTAATAAAACCGGTCTGATCTTCATTAATAATAAAAGGGAGTACTTTTTCCAGGCGCATGGACAGGATCTTGGAAAGCAACTTTTGGTCCGAATTGAGTAGGGCTATAGGCCTATAGGAGGCGCACTCCTCAGGGCATTTACCCTTCTTAAGGAGAAGGCAGATATTAGCCTCCCGTAGAGACTGGGGCAGTATCCCCACCTCAGCGGAGTGATTAAGCATTGCCAGCAGGGGATCTAATAGAATATGACCGAACTCTTTATAAAACTCGCATCCGAAACCGTCCGGGCCTGGAGCCTTACCAGATGGCATAGCCTTAAGGGCGCCCAGAGCTTCTTCCTTCGTAATTGGGGCGTTAAGGAGCAAGTTCTGATCTTTCGATACCTTAGGGAGGTGTAACTCAGCGAAGAAGGCCTGCATGTCAGCGAGAGCACCATCGGGTCGCTCGGTCCTATAGAGTTGGGCATAGAAAGAGGCAAACTCTTTGTTAATAGTTTTGGTGTCAAAGGACCTGACCCCGTTGGAGTCGGAGATTGAGGCTATTACTTGGGTGTCAGCCCTTTTTTTCGCCAAGTTAGCCAGGCACCTACCCGGCTTGTCACCGTGTTCGTACATTCTCTGTTTGGCAAATTTAAGAGAATATTCGGCGTCCTGGATCAGAAGAGTGTTTAGCGCCGCTCTGGTGGCCGTAAGCTCCGTAAGCATAGCCGGGGCTGGGTTTGAAACATGCTGATTTTCAAGGTCGGCTAGTTTGGATTCAAGAAGTTTACATTGTTCATTTTTCTTGCGCTTCTTGGATGATACATAAGATATAATCAGTCCACGAGAAAAGACCTTAGATGTTTCCCAGAGTAGAGACGGGTTATCCGTAGAGCGAAAGTTAATTGAGTAGAAAATTTTAAATTCCGATTCGAAATAGGAGACAAATATATCATCTTTGAGGAGGTATGGGTTGAGGCGCCAACGCCCCGACAGCGCTCTCTCTTCTGACAGGGAGTAGACCAGATATATAGGGGCGTGATCCGATAGAACGATGCTTCCGATTGTGCAGGACGATACTAGAAAGAGCTTAGAGGAAGGGATGAAGAAATAGTCTATTCTACTATTGCTCTTGTGTGGGCCGCTAAAAAAGGTGAACTTCAGTTCTGATGGGCAAAGGGTTCTCCAGACATCTGAGTATCCAGTGTCTTCGCATAGGGAGGTGAGCATCTTTGCTTGCCTAGAGGGGGGGGCCAGACTGGGTGGGAGTTTGTCAAGAGACGGTATGAGGTGACAATTAAAGTCTCCGCCCACAAAGGCGTTCTCAGAGGCCAGGCCATTAAATTCAGCAAATATCTTGGATAGAAAGTCAGGGGAATAGCCTGGGGGACAGTATACATTCATAAATGTCATTTCTTTACCCTTAAGAACCCCTTTAATAATCACATAGCGACCTTGGCTATCCACAGAGGAAGTTATAAGTCTAAAGGGGAGATTTTTATTGATCAATATGGCCACGCCCCTACTAAACGTAGAATGTTTGTAGCAAAGACCTGTCCTACCCAGCTCTTTTGGAGTTTAGCAGTGTCGTTGGGCCCCATATGAGTTTCTTGTAAAAAAGCAATCGACACATTTTCCCTCCTTAAAAAGGTCAGAATCGCCTTCCTCTTAGCCAACCTCTGCAGGCCTCGAACATTCCAGGAGCAGAGCTTAAAGCTCTCAGAGTTAGCCGTAGCCATAGAACATTGAAGGGCGTGTAGGTGGGGCAGACCTGGGCAAGCCTGTGGGCATGTAGAATTCACTTAACCTAAACACTATGCACACGTATTTCGAGCCATACATAAAACACATAATAATGACATAAAAAACATATAAATGTGTGGGACCGGTGGGTCTTTCCCCAACATCACAGAGACTCACCAACATTTCCAGAGACTTCAAACCTACCACTCGTAGAACCATCTCCGTGGCCAACTGCCACATTTCCCTGTATACAAAAGTGCCTCAGAGTGTAAAGCAAACAAGAAAAAATAAAATTGAACCATAAGCCAATAGTAAGGTCAACGGCTGGAACCCGGAACTGTCGGTAAAAGGGGGGGGGGGGGTGTATTTGCCAGGCATGCTGCGACAAAACAGGCGCGCAGTACCACCACCAGGCCGGGAGGGGGCGATACCCTGTCCGCGAGACTGTTATCTCCCCTGACGCTGGTCCGACCCCACACAGTTATGCCTCCCTACCAGAGGAGGGCGCTGTGCCGGGGGCCGCCCGCCGCTCCCGCGAGCACATTGTCAGCAGCAAACATTAATGGGAGCCATGCGGGTTGCATGGACCGGTTGAGATTCAAGCAGGTGGCGCAGTCACGAGACCCCATCTCGCTCGACGTGTAATCAACAGTAAATGCATCCCGGTGGCAATGATCAAAAACACGGTCGGGAGCTGGTATATCGCGTAAAAGTCATAAGCGTGGCAGAAATATCCGAAACGGAATAGAATAGGTCCCGCTCCTTCCGAAACGTTAACAGTTAGCAACCCAGCCCGTGGCTATGGTCGTGCATCAGTACAACAGTCATATATAACATACTTGTCCCCCTCCTCCCCTTATGTCAGATAGCGAGAGAAAAATAAAAAGATAACTTTCCAGGCGAGGCCTAATGTCAAGTATTCATCCATACTCACATATGTAATAAGATACCAAATGCGACCCCTTTCTGTGTGATAGCCGTAGCAGTATGCTAGCGGTCCATCGCTACTACCACGTCAGGATCTGATGAGGCCGGTGTCGGGTCCGCGTTCGGCTCCGGTGAAGCTGGTGTCGGGTCCGCGTCTCGCCCCGGTGAAGCTGGTGTCGGGTCCGCGTCTCGCCCCGGTGGAGCCAGCATCAGGCCCACGTCTCGCCCTGTTGAAGCCGGTGTCGGGTCCGCGTCTCGCCCCGGTGGAGCCAGCGTCATGCCCGCGTCTCGCCCTGGTGAAGCCGGTGTCGGGTCTGCGTCTCGCCCTGGCGAAACCGGTGTCGAGGTCCCTCTGGGTCGGGTCCTCAGGAAGTCCATGGCGTCCTTGGGCGACGGTAGATGCAGCCTGCCCTCCTTGGTTCGGATGATTAGCCTCGCAGGGAACTGGAGCAATGGTTTAAATCCGCGCTTGTACAGGGGCCCCATGACATCACGGTATTGTGATTGTTGCTCGACCACCTCGGGGGGATAGTCTTCGAAGATAGCGACCGGTTTCCCTCTGTATGTCAGATTCCCTCTCCTCTTGCGAGCTTCCAGGATAATAGTCTCTTTGATCTTGTAGTGATGTAAGCGGGCAATTACGGCCCTAGGCCTGGAGCCTGGTGCTGGTCTGGGTGTTAGCGTCCTGTGGCAACGGTCAAGCTCCGGTGGTGTAGCGAGGACATCTTTCCCCATGATTTCCACCAGGACCTCCGTGAAAAAGACACTGGGACGGTTGCTGTGCAGGGATTCGTCCAGGCCCAGGATGCGTATGTTAGAACGTCGACTACGTGACTCAACATCAATTAGCTTGTTTCTTAGCTTGTCGATGACTATATCCTGAGCTGTGCATCTTACTTCTAGCTCCGCCATCCTATCCGACCACCTATCCATGCCGTCCTTCACTGAGGTCAAGCGTTGGGAATGGTCTGCGATCTCCTGCTGGAAGCCGTCGAGTCTAGACTCGAGCGAGGCAGCAAACGTTCTGAACTCCGTGGTGAAGGCCTGTTTGAGCTCCTCCATTAGCTTAGCCATGGTAGCCCCATCCACAGGGGCGGCCTCGCTTCTCAAGACTCGTGCAGTCATCATGCTCGTTATTCTTTTTCCTTTTTGGGTCGAATAGTACAGTCTTAGATACGGATGTTGTATATTAGTGGTTCAATCATCTTGAAAATAAAAAGAAAAGGCTTTTTAAAGTAAAATAAAAGTTCGGGAGCGGCAGCGTGGCTCAGAAACGTTCACATCCTTCCGACCCGGAACCGGAAGCCCGCCCATGTTTTTTAAACTGCTCAACACTGCACCGTTTCCGGCGTTGGGTTGCCTGGTGCGCCTGCGCTGTGATCACCCGACGGCGGAAATAATGCCGTTTTGAGCTATTTATAAAAAAATATTTAAAATATTTATTAGCAACGCCGAGCTTTCAAACCATCCCTTATCTCTGTCCGAACCCCTCGTGCAACTGTGAGCACCTTTGTAATGTCTCTGTGATACTTGTATAATGAACGGTTCGGCCAGAACCAGTCCTTCAGGGTAAATCTAGGTTGGTTTCCCATTGAGGAGCAAGTGACTGTGGATTCACTCGGTGCAGCACAGTCACAAAAGGGGCTAGTATGGACCCTGATGTAAACAAGACAAACGTCTTTCTCTGGTCTGCATACCCCAATTGTGTGTATTGAGCCGTACTGTATTGTACCCATTCTGCAATCTGTTAAATAAAGTTTTCATTCATTCATTCATTCATTCAGCCGCCGCGCTCACTGGGGCTATTGATAGCGTCAATTAATTGTTGTTGTTGTTGTTGGTACTGCCGCTGCGGATGTGAACGGGGCCGGAGGGGCTTTGGGAGGATGGGAAAGTTATTATTATTATTATTATAATAGTAATTGGCTATCATACGTGCCTAGCTAGCGTTAGCTAAAAGAGCCCTCGCAGTGAAGTTATTATTATTATAGCTATCATACTGCAATATAAACTGAGTTTTATAGTGAAAAGAGCAGCTTTATTTTGGTCAAGATTGAAGGCTCTATATTGCAGGAAATTGCACATACAGGTGTTCATTAAATGTAAAAATCTGCCATGGAGGGGGTCGCAAAAAAAATAAAAATAAAGTAAAAAAAAAGAATAAAAAAAATTTCAACTATAACTAGGCGGCCATGTATAATATATATATATATATATATATATATATATTTTTTTTTTTTTCCAGATAATGGTTTAAGAAGTGCGTCTTTAGTCGATGGCGAAAGATTGGACGGGTTTCGGCTGTTAGCGATATCCATTCATTTTCATCCATCCAGCCTGATGTTATCGTTGGGAATGGGTCTGAGTTCGCAAAAGGGCAAATACCGCCGCCTACGCCTTCCAGTTGGTATTGCACTCCATTGGGAATGGTCTAGTTTCTTTTCTGGGACAATCCAAGCCGTGTGGGCGTGGTTTAAATACTCAGGCGAGGTAGGCAGATACACCGATGCATCTGCGAGGCTCCCCCCCTCAATATGCAATGCTGTAGAACGCGGCACGGACCTCCGCGCCCAGTACTTCAAATGGCGATGAGATAATTGGATTATTTCTTTTGCATTACATCAGATACAAGGTACGAATTTTATCGTTGATCTGATATGTCTTTCTACCACGATCGTGGCTGTGTGTGTGTGTGTGGCTGTGTGTGTGTGTGTGTGGCTGTGTGTGTGTGTGTTGAGGAGGCTGCGGCAGCCCCGCGGTCCAATGCTCTTTTCATGTATGCACGAGGAAGGATAATACTGATAATCTAGTGTTGATTTCAGGAAGATACGATAATCAGGCGAAAAATTACAACGTGTTTAGTGTATTCCACTAAAACCCTCTTATCCGTCTTTCTCTGGAATTACTCAGAGGCACCCAAAGTTATACTCATATTCAAAAGGCTATAAAACAAAAATTTACAGATGAAAAAACTATCCGTTTTGTACATGTTGACTGAATGCAACTAACTGATAATCGACGGGTGTATTAGACCCATAGCTATACTTTAAGATATATTTTAAGGACTTGCAAATCTGGCAGTCCCCCCATTGACTTAGAGCGGTGGCGCACTACCGCCATATCGTGGATTAAGCGGTGGCGCTGAATGAGTTAATACATTTGATGCAGAATTTTACAAAACAATCACCAAAGTAATGTTAGAACTCCATGAATACACTTTCATAGTGGGAGGTGATTTCAATGCGTGCTGGGACTCCACGATAGACAGATCCGGTCCCTCGGAAACATATGACCAAAAACATTGCTCTAATGCTCTTAGGACTTGGGCTCATGATACTGGTCTCACTGACCTGGGATGTTTAGTCAACCCTACTTTAAAGGACTACTCTTGCCAGCCAGACACAAAACTTTTTCTATAATTGACTACTTATTCTCATCTCCTAAGTTGTTTATAAATTCGATGCCTCACTGGTTCCCTTAGCTCTCTCGGATCACAAAGGGATTTCTTTTACAGCATCGTTTGGCAGACTGTCCACAAGAGCTCCCAGATGGCGTTTTAATTCATCCTTGTTTAAAAACAAAGACTTTTGTACAGAATTCAGAGAAAAACAAATGCAATCTTTGGCACGTTGGCACGGTGGGAGACCCTAGAGTTCTGTGGAATGCAGTAAAGGGCTTTGTCAGAAGTCATGTCACACTTTTCGCTTCCAACTTGCCTAAAACTCGTTTAAATAAACTAGAAAAATTTGAAACACTATACGCATCATTGCAGACTAGCTACAATGAACAAATTAACACACAACAGAAGATAGTTTGTATTTAAACTTTTGCATCTGTATTTATTATTTTTGTTATTCTAGTGTAATTATTGTTATTGTTAGTATTATTATTGTCCTGTGAAGTCATGTCTATTATTATTATTATTGTTGTATTGTATGTTGTCATGTTTTGTTTTATATTCCATGTATAAAAAAAAGAAAGAAAATAAAAAAGTTATCCAAAAAAAAGAGAAAGAAATCAAGCTGTTCTCGACTCCCTTCCTGATGGATGCAGAAGAAGTGGGAGAGAGTTTGCAATTAGAACTTATTGAAATGCAGTGTGATGATGATTCTCTGAAGAATCAGCTTCTCTTCCTACCTGCTCTCGACATTTAAAGAGGATCGCGCTGCTTGAAACAAGGATATTTCATATAGAGAAGGACATGACAGTACCCTGGAAGGACTCACCAGGACAACAAGCTAAGTGACACTGTCTGTAGTGAAAATGCCCTCTGGAATAGGCATGGGGCAAAGCCGAAAAAAAATCTATCCCCTGCAAAATTACGATGCCTGAAACTGCTCAAATCCAACGCCCAGAAATAAACTCAGCGAGTGGCTGGCCCTCTTTAAGCCAACCAGTTAACATGGATAATGCAGCTAATGCTAATGCTATTACAGCTAACACAAAAAGAGACAACAGATACCTACCACTACACTGCATGAACCAGGATTATCATGGGAGGACCTGACCCCCCGGCCATCAACCCCACGCCGCTCGGGAAGAACGAGGCGCCGTGGAACAGTGGACAAGCCACCACACCTACTGGCTAATGATAAAGACACCGAAGCTAATGAACAACAAGCTAACAGTAGGAAACGCCCTGGCCCTGAGGAAAAGAATAGGCACACTGACGAACAGGAAAACATTGTACCAACAACGCTGATAATAGGTGATTCTGCTGTATATCAACAAAAAGATAAATACAAAGATATACTGCTACCCTGATGGAACTGTTTGTGAAATAACAAAGCACATTCCAAAGATTCTATCGGACATGTTCTGGAGACGTGAACAGTTGTTCCAAAGGAATGGATTTTCTCTTGTGGTCGATGCCCGTGTGTTGGTTCCCACAGCACAAGTTTGCTGGTTGGCAGCTCATGGTGTCTCTGGCAGTGACCTGCCAGCCTCATTCTCCTGACTTTATCGCTCACCTTTAGCACCCCCCCATACAAGTTTGCATTAGTGACATGCTCATCCCTGTTGATGTTGAGCACCACACGCATCATTCTGGTGTAGCACCCATCCAAGGACTTCTGCAGGGTGGGCTTCAAGGTCCAGCATTCACTGCCATACAAAAGGACAGACTCAACTGTTGCATGACAGAAGTTGAGCTTGATTTGACGGGGGAGGTTGGATTTCCACACACTGGTCATGCCGTTCAGAGCCCTCCACGCAAGTGCCTTCCTCACTTTAAGGTCTTGCTCGGACGAGTTGACCCACGAGCCCAGGTATCTGAAATCACAGACTTCCTTTAGAGCAGAGCCTCCTGTTGTCCTTAGAGGTGGATGATCCAGATCCAGGAGGATGTTATACATTATGACCTCGGTTTTCTTGGCATTTAGCCTAAGGCCAACCTTGGCGCACTCTGTCTCCACTCTGCACAAGAGTTCCTGTGCCTGCTCCACGTGGTCAGAGAGCAGGCTGATGTCGTCCGCATAGTCAAGGTCTGTCTCCATAGCTATAATATAGAATATATGATGGGTCTACAAACATTGTTAAAACGGTCTGAAACGCTGGCGCCAGGGATTAAAGATTGGAAAACAGCGTGGCGGTCAATGAGTTAAAGGTATAAAAAAAAATAGTCAAGTGACAAAATCTCCCCATGGTTAAATAATAGCAGTGTTGGTCAGACAAAGAGAATCTGTAGAGCTGCTGCATGAAAATGGAGGAAAACCAAGCTCACAGTCCACTGCGATATATATAAGCGATGACTGCCAATAACAAAGAAATACGAGTGGCAAGAAAGGACTATTTTTCTAAGATTATCACAGAGAATGCTGGAAACTCTAGAATATTATTCACAGCCATCGACCAGCTACTCAACACTGCCCCCACCCCTCCACAGTCATCTGCATCAAAATGTGAAGAACTAGCCTTATTCTTCAATAACAAAAGAACTTCAATTAGAGCCAGCATTAGTCCTGATACAAACACCATGGACACCATCAGCAAACCCTGCGAAAAAGGAAACCATAGGAAAATTCGCTTCCATTACATCAACTGAGCTTTACAAAACTGTCATGGAATGTAACTCCTCCACTTCCTGTATTGACCCTATACCCACAAATTTTTTTTTTTATATGTCTGTTTATTGTTTTTTTCCCCAGTGCAACCAACATTTACAAATTATATGTACTTGAAAATGTTCTATTTGAAACACAAAAACAGAATACAAAGAACAGCAGACATCAAGACAAAGTGACATGCAGACAAACAAAAAAAAGACAGTTTCAGAGAGAGATTATAGTGTTGGTAATAAGAAATATATAAAAGAAAAAGATATATATATATATAATAATAATAATCATAATAAAGTAAAAATAAAGTAAATAATAATAATTAAAAAATAAAAAGTAAATTAGTTTTATTTTTTAAATAAGGCGATACCTTTGAAAAAGTCAGTACAGCAATTCATAGGTCAACCAACTCTGGTGTTGATTTGGTGCATCAACGGAGAAAGTTTGAAGGGGAGGGATGGGTGAGTAGTGTACCAAGGGTATTGTGTGAGTGAGTATCAGTCTGGGACTATGGGAAGGTGGGTCCTCTCAACATAGGAAAAGAAGGGAGCCCACATAGAAAATAACTTGTCTGTAGATCCTCGGAGTGTGTGTCGGATTTTTTCTAGTTTAATACAGTTAAGAATAGATTTAATCCAAAGGGCATGGGAAGGGGGTGAGGAGGATTTCCACTGAAGTAGGATTAACCGTCTCGCTAACAAAGTAACAAAGGCCAAGACCTCTTTGTTAGTATTTGTCAGTTGTAATAAGGGTGAGGAAACACCAAATAGCGCAATGAAAGGGTCTGGTTCCACCTGAGTACTGCATATTTCAGAGAGTGTATTGAAGATATTTTTTCAAAGGTCCACTAGGGATGGACAGCATGTGCACATGGTTTGCTGGGGACCGATTACATCGTGGACAGTTAGGTTTCACACTTTTGTAAATTCTGGATAGTCTCATTGGAGTCCAGTGAGCTTGTGGATGATTTTGCATTGGATGAGACCATGCCGAGCACAGATGGAAGAGGTGTGGACCTTTTTGAGTGCTTTTTCCCACATGTCGTCAGATATCGCATCCCCCAATTCCTCCTCCCATGAGGACTTAATCATATTTAAGGAGGTGGACTGTAGTGAGCATAGCTGCCTATAAATTCTCGACAGGGAGCCCTTTAGAGTGGGAAGAGGGGTAAAAAAATGTCAAGTTGTGTTTCACCAGGAAGGATGGGGAACTGGGTATCTAAGCTGCGGACATAGCTCCGGATCTGTAAAAACCTAAAAAAATTACTTCTGGGGAGACCGTACTTAACCGATAATTGTTCAAACGTAGCAAAGGTATTGTCGATATAGAGATATTTAAATGTTCTAATACCGAGACTAGTCCAGGTTGAGAAAGCGCCATCAATCATAGATGGGGGGGAAGGCCGGTTTTGAGGCCACCGGGGCAGCAAAAGATGTTGCGTGAAAGCCAAAGTGGTGTCTAGATTGGTTCCAAATTTTCATTGTTGATTTGACACATAAATTTTTTGTAAAGGGGATATAAGGGCCTAAACTAGTGGCGTGGGCGAGAGAGTGATGCCGGTACGGACGAGGCTGCCTCCATCTCCAGCCAAACTGGAGGTGAGGACATCCCACTACACTGTAGCCAAAACTGAACGGTCCTAAAGTTAGCAGCCCAGTAGTAGAACCTAAGGTCCGGTAGCCCGAGGCCTCCATCTGATTTGGGCCTCTGTAAGAGCTGTGAAGAAATATTATTTAAGCAAATATTTGAGAGTATTGCAGTCATGTCCTAAATATTATAAATAGATCACTTCTGACAGGCATTTTCCCAGACGCATTCAAAACAGCCGCCATAAGACCCTTACTAAAGAAACCCAAACTAGACAGTAATGTACTAAACAACTATAGGCCGATATCCAACCTCTCATTCATCAGCAAGATACTTGAAAAAAAATTCTCAATACAAATAAACTCCTTTCTCAAAGAAAACAACATCATGGAGGAATTTCAGGCTTCAGAACGCACCATAGCACTAAAACTGCTCTTACTAAAATAATTAGTGACCTCAGAATAAACTCTGATGCAAACAAAGTCTGAATTCTCGTCCTATTAGATCTAAGCGCAGCGTTTGACACGATCTACCATGATATCCTAATAAATCGTCTAGAAAAGTTAGTTGGTCTTTCTGACTATGTATTAAACTGGTTCAGAACATATATTAAAGGGAGAAAATATTACGTCAGGCTTGGAGATCATTCTTCTGAGAAACATGACACCTACTTCTGAGTTCCACAGGGGAGCTGCCTTGGTCCATTATTATTCTCACTATACATGCTGCCACTTGGAGACATCATTAGAAAACACAATATATGTTTCCATAGTTACGCAGATGACACACAATTGTACATCTCCGCTGAACCAAATGATCACACAGCTATTAACTCAATTTCCGCCTGTCTCTTAGCAATAAACAAATGGATGACAAACAACTTCCTAAAATTAAATGAGGACAAAACTGAAATCTTACTAGTTGGTCCTATAACAAAAAGAGAAATACGAGGACGGCTGGGTGGCGCAGTGGGCAAGGTGCTCGCCACCAACGCAGGAGATACTGGTATCGAGCCCAGCTCTCGGCGTTGCTTCCGGCTTCGCCGGCCGTCGTACTAACACAATTGATGTTAGAGGGTGGGAAAGCCGGTGGGTGGGTCCTGGTCGTTGTAAACAGCGACTCCTACAGTTCGGTCGGGGCGCCTGCTCAGCGCGGATAGGATCTAAGGGGGGTAGTGTGATCCTTCCACACGTTACACCCTCTCAGTGAGAGTCCGCGCTTTTTTTTTTAAAGAGAAATACGAGGGGGTCTGGAGCAGGGGGGTGGTGACATAAACCACGGAGGGGCACAGGAGAAGGGGGGCTGAGACATTAACCCAGGAGGGGCACAGGAGAAGGGGGGCACAAGGCCAGGACGAAGGCAACTAGGACCGGGAAGGGGGTCTCCCCGGGAGCCGGAACAGGAGCAGGAGCACACAACACCAACCTCTTTGTCAAGTTTGCGGACGACACAACTGTGGTGGGGCTCATTAACAACAATGATGAGTCCCACTACAGGGACGAGGTGAGCCGACTGATCACGTGGTGCGGGAACAACAACCCCATTCTCAATGTGGAGAAAACAGAGGAGGTTGTTGTCGACTTCCGGAGAGCGCACACCCAGCACCCTCCACTGACCATCAACGCTGCGGTGGTGGAGAGAGTGAGCAGCACCCAGCACCCTCCACTGACCATCAACGCTGCGGTGGTGGAGAGAGTGAGCAGCACCCAGCACCCTCCACTGACCATCAACGCTGCGGTGGTGGAGAGAGTGAGCAGCACCCAGCACCCTCCACTGACCATCAACGCTGCGGTGGTGGAGAGAGTGAGCAGCACCCAGCACCCTCCACTGACCATCAACGCTGCGGTGGTGGAGAGAGTGAGCAGCACCCAGCACCCTCCACTGACCATCAACGCTGCGGTGGTGGAGAGCGTGAGCAGCACCCAGCACCCTCCACTGACCATCAACGGTGCGGTGGTGGAGAGAGTGAGCAGCACCCAGCACCCTCCACTGACCATCAACGCTGCGGTGGTGGAGAGAGTGAGCAGCACCAAAGTCCTGGGTGTGCACATCACAGAGGACCTCTCCTGGAACACCAACACCACATCACAGAGGACCTCTCCTGGAACACCAACACCACATCACAGAGGACCTCTCTCTCCTGGAACACCAACACCACATCACAGAGGACCTCTCTCTCCTGGAACACCAACACCACATCACAGAGGACCTCTCTCTCCTGGAACACCAACACCACATCACTGAGGACCTCTCTCTCCTGGAACACCAACACCACATCACAGAGGACCTCTCTCTCCTGGAACACCAACACCACATCACAGAGGACCTCTCTCTCCTGGAACACCAACACCACATCACTGAGGACCTCTCCTGGAACACCAACACCACATCACAGAGGACCTCTCCTGGAACACCAACACCACATCACAGAGGACCTCTCTCTCCTGGAACACCAACACCACATCACAGAGGACCTCTCTCTCCTGGAACACCAACACCACATCACAGAGGACCTCTCCTGGAACACCAACACCACATCACAGAGGACCTCTCCTGGAACACCAACACCACATCACAGAGGACCTCTCTCTCCTGGAACACCAACACCACATCACAGAGGACCTCTCTCTCCTGGAACACCAACACCACATCACAGAGGACCTCTCTCTCCTGGAACACCAACACCACATCACAGAGGACCTCTCTCTCCTGGAACACCAACACCACATCACAGAGGACCTCTCTCTCCTGGAACACCAACACCACATCACAGAGGACCTCTCCTGGAACACCAACACCACATCACAGAGGACCTCTCTCTCCTGGAACACCAACACCACATCACTGAGGACCTCTCTCTCCTGGAACACCAACACCACATCACAGAGGACCTCTCTCTCCTGGAACACCAACACCACATCACAGAGGACCTCTCTCTCCTGGAACACCAACACCACATCACAGAGGACCTCTCTCTCCTGGAACACCAACACCACATCACTGAGGACCTCTCTCTCCTGGAACACCAACACCACATCACAGAGGACCTCTCTCTCCTGGAACACCAACACCACATCACAGAGGACCTCTCTCTCCTGGAACACCAACACCACATCACAGAGGACCTCTCTCTCCTGGAACACCAACACCACATCACAGAGGACCTCTCCTGGAACACCAACACCACATCACTGAGGACCTCTCTCTCCTGGAACACCAACACCACATCACAGAGGACCTCTCTCTCCTGGAACACCAACACCACATCACAGAGGACCTCTCTCTCCTGGAACACCAACACCACATCACAGAGGACCTCTCTCTCCTGGAACACCAACACCACATCACAGAGGACCTCTCTCTCCTGGAACACCAACACCACATCACAGAGGACCTCTCTCTCCTGGAACACCAACACCACATCACAGAGGACCTCTCTCTCCTGGAACACCAACACCACATCACAGAGGACCTCTCCTGGAACACCAACACCACATCACAGAGGACCTCTCCTGGAACACCAACACCACATCACAGAGGACCTCTCCTGGAACACCAACACCACATCACAGAGGACCTCTCCTGGAACACCAACACCACATCACTGAGGACCTCTCTCTCCTGGAACACCAACACCACATCACAGAGGACCTCTCTCTCCTGGAACACCAACACCACATAACAGAGGACCTCTCTCTCCTGGAACACCAACACCACATCACAGAGGACCTCTCTCTCCTGGAACACCAACACCACATCACAGAGGACATCTCTCTCCTGGAACACCAACACCACATCACAGAGGACCTCTCCTGGAACACCAACACCACATCACAGAGGACCTCTCTCTCCTGGAACACCAACACCACATCACTGAGGACCTCTCTCTCCTGGAACACCAACACCACATCACAGAGGACCTCTCCTGGAACACCAACACCACATCACAGAGGACCTCTCTCTCCTGGAACACCAACACCACATCACAGAGGACCTCTCCTGGAACACCAACACCACATCACTGAGGACCTCTCTCTCCTGGAACACCAACACCACATCACTGAGGACCTCTCCTGGAACACCAACACCACATCACTGAGGACCTCTCTCTCCTGGAACACCAACACCACATCACTGAGGACCTCTCCTGGAACACCAACACCACATCACAGAGGACCTCTCCTGGAACACCATCACCACATCACAGAGGACCTCTCCTGGAACACCAACACCACATCACAGAGGACCTCTCCTGGAACACCAACACCACATCACTGAGGACCTCTCTCTCCTGGAACACCAACACCACATCACAGAGGACCTCTCCTGGAACACCAACACCACATCACAGAGGACCTCTCTCTCCTGGAACACCAACACCACATCACAGAGGACCTCTCTCTCCTGGAACACCAACACCACATCACAGAGGACCTCTCCTGGAACACCAACACCACATCACAGAGGACCTCTCTCTCCTGGAACACCAACACCACATCACAGAGGACCTCTCTCTCCTGGAACACCAACACCACATCACTGGTGAAGAAAGCTCAGCAGCGCCTCTACTTCCTCCACAAACTGAGAAGAGCTGGAGCCTCGGTGCCCATCCTGTGCTCCTTCTACCGGGGGGGGCACCATCGAGAGCCTCCTGACCAGCTGCATAACAGCGTGGTGCGGCGGCTGCACGGCATCCTGCCACAAGACCCTGCGGCGCACGGTCAGAACAGCTGAGAGGATCGTTGGTGCCCCCCTGCCCTCCCTCCAGGACATCTACAACACAGGCCTGGTGCCCCCCTGCCCTCCCTCCAGGACATCTACAACACAGGCCTGGTGCCCCCCTGCCCTCCCTCCAGGACATCTACAACACAGGCCTGGTGCCCCCCTGCCCTCCCTCCAGGACATCTACAACACAGGCCTGGTGCCCCCCTGCCCTCCCTCCAGGACATCTACAACACAGGCCTGGTGCCCCCCTGCCCTCCCTCCAGGACATCTACAACACAGGCCTGGTGCCCCCCTGCCCTCCCTCCAGGACATCTACAACACAGGCCTGGTGCCCCCCTGCCCTCCCTCCAGGACATCTACAACACAGGCCTGGTGCCCCCCTGCCCTCCCTCCAGGACATCTACAACCCTAACCCTACATCACAGAGGACCTCTCTCTCCTGGAACACCAACACCACATCACAGAGGACCTCTCTCTCCTGGAACACCAACACCACATCACAGAGGACCTCTCTCTCCTGGAACACCAACACCACATCACTGAGGACCTCTCTCTCCTGGAACACCAACACCACATCACAGAGGACCTCTCTCTCCTGGAACACCAACACCACATCACAGAGGACCTCTCTCTCCTGGAACACCAACACCACATCACAGAGGACCTCTCTCTCCTGGAACACCAACACCACATCACAGAGGACCTCTCTCTCCTGGAACACCAACACCACATCACAGAGGACCTCTCCTGGAACACCAACACCACATCACAGAGGACCTCTCTCTCCTGGAACACCAACACCACATCACAGAGGACCTCTCCTGGAACACCAACACCACATCACTGAGGACCTCTCTCTCCTGGAACACCAACACCACATCACTGAGGACCTCTCCTGGAACACCAACACCACATCACTGAGGACCTCTCTCTCCTGGAACACCAACACCACATCACTGAGGACCTCTCCTGGAACACCAACACCACATCACAGAGGACCTCTCCTGGAACACCATCACCACATCACAGAGGACCTCTCCTGGAACACCAACACCACATCACAGAGGACCTCTCCTGGAACACCAACACCACATCACTGAGGACCTCTCTCTCCTGGAACACCAACACCACATCACAGAGGACCTCTCCTGGAACACCAACACCACATCACAGAGGACCTCTCTCTCCTGGAACACCAACACCACATCACAGAGGACCTCTCTCTCCTGGAACACCAACACCACATCACAGAGGACCTCTCCTGGAACACCAACACCACATCACAGAGGACCTCTCTCTCCTGGAACACCAACACCACATCACAGAGGACCTCTCTCTCCTGGAACACCAACACCACATCACTGGTGAAGAAAGCTCAGCAGCGCCTCTACTTCCTCCACAAACTGAGAAGAGCTGGAGCCTCGGTGCCCATCCTGTGCTCCTTCTACCGGGGGGGGCACCATCGAGAGCCTCCTGACCAGCTGCATAACAGCGTGGTGCGGCGGCTGCACGGCATCCTGCCACAAGACCCTGCGGCGCACGGTCAGAACAGCTGAGAGGATCGTTGGTGCCCCCCTGCCCTCCCTCCAGGACATCTACAACACAGGCCTGGTGCCCCCCTGCCCTCCCTCCAGGACATCTACAACACAGGCCTGGTGCCCCCCTGCCCTCCCTCCAGGACATCTACAACACAGGCCTGGTGCCCCCCTGCCCTCCCTCCAGGACATCTACAACACAGGCCTGGTGCCCCCCTGCCCTCCCTCCAGGACATCTACAACACAGGCCTGGTGCCCCCCTGCCCTCCCTCCAGGACATCTACAACACGGGCCTGGTGCCCCCCTGCCCTCCCTCCAGGACATCTACAACACAGGCCTGGTGCCCCCCTGCCCTCCCTCCAGGACATCTACAACACAGGCCTGGTGCCCCCCTGCCCTCCCTCCAGGACATCTACAACACACGCCTGGTGCCCCCCTGCCCTCCCTCCAGGACGTCTACAACACAGGCCTGGTGCCCCCCTGCCCTCCCTCCAGGACATCTACAACACAGGCCTGGTGCCCCCCTGCCCTCCCTCCAGGACATCTACAACACAGGCCTGGTGCCCCCCTGCCCTCCCTCCAGGACATCTACAACACAGGCCTGGTGCCCCCCTGCCCTCCCTCCAGGACATCTACAACACAGGCCTGGCCCACCAAGCACCAAGCATCGCGGGCGACATCACCCACCCCTCACAACGCTCCTTCACTGTGCTGCCCTCCGGGAGGAGAATGAGGAGCAGCAGACTGAGAGACCAGGAGCAGCAGACTGAGAGACCAGGAGCAGCAGACTGAGAGACCAGGACCAGCAGACTGAGAGACCAGGACCAGCAGACTGAGAGACCAGGACCAGCAGACTGAGAGACCAGGAGCAGCAGACTGAGAGACCAGGAGCAGCAGACTGAGAAACCAGGACCAGCAGACTGAGAGACCAGGACCAGCAGACTGAGAGACCAGGACCAGTAGAGACCAGGACCAGCAGACTGAGAGACCAGGACCAGCAGACTGAGAGACCAGGACCAGCAGACTGAGAGACCAGGACCAGCAGACTGAGAGACCAGGACCAGCAGACTGAGAGACCAGGACCAGCAGACTGAGAGACCAGGACCAGCAGACTGAGAGACCAGGACCAGCAGACTGAGAGACCAGGACCAGTAGAGACCAGGACCAGCAGACTGAGAGACCAGGACCAGCAGACTGAGAGACCAGGAGCAGCAGACTGAGAGACCAGGACCAGCAGACTGAGAGACCAGGACCAGCAGACTGAGAGACCAGGACCAGCAGACTGAGAGACCAGGACCAGCAGACTGAGAGACCAGGACCAGTAGAGACCAGGACCAGCAGACTGAGAGACCAGGACCAGCAGACTGAGAGACCAGGACCAGCAGACTGAGGGACCAGGACCAGCAGACTGAGAGACCAGGACCAGCAGACTGAGAGACCAGGACCAGCAGACTGAGAGACCAGGAGCAGCAGACTGAGAGACCAGGACCAGCAGACTGAGAGACCAGGACCAGCAGACTGAGAGACCAGGACCAGCAGACTGAGAGACCAGGACCAGCAGACAGAGACCAGGACCAGCAGACTGAGAGACCAGGACCAGTAGAGACCAGGACCAGCAGACTGAGAGACCAGGACCAGCAGACTGAGAGACCAGGACCAGCAGACTGAGAGACCAGGAGCAGCAGACTGAGAGACCAGGAGCAGCAGACTGAGAGACCAGGACCAGCAGACTGAGAGACCAGGACCAGCAGACTGAGAGACCAGGACCAGCAGACTGAGAGACCAGGAGCAGCAGACTGAGAGACCAGGACCAGCAGACTGAGAGACCAGGACCAGCAGACTGAGAGACCAGGACCTCTGCCCCCCCCACACAGACTCTGGACTCCTCTCTCTCTCTCTCTCTGCCCCCCCCCCCCCCCCCCACATACTCTGGACTCCTCTCTCTCTGCCCCCCCCCACAGACTCTGGACTCCTCTCTCTCTCTCTGCCCCCCCCCCCCCCCCCCACAGACTCTGGACTCCTCTCTCTCTCTCTGCCCCCCCCCCCCCCACAGACTCTGGACTCCTCTCTCTCTCTCTATGCCCCCCCCCCCCCACAGACTCTGGACTCCTCTCTCTCTCTCTGCCCCCCCACCCCCCCACAGACTCTGGACTCCTCTCTCTCTCTGCTCTCCCCCCCCCCCCCCCCCCCACAGACTCTGGACTCCTCTCTCTCTCTCTGCCCCCCCCCCCCACAGACTCTGGACTCCTCTCTCTCTCTGCCCCCCCCCCCCCCCCCCCACAGACTCTGGACTCCCCTCTCTCTCTGCCCCCCCCCCCCCCCCACAGACTCTGGACTCCTCTCTCTCTCTCTGCCCCCCCCCCCCACAGACTCTGGACTCCTCTCTCTCTGCCCCCCCCCCACAGACTCTGGACTCCTCTCTCTATGCCCCCCCCCTCCCCACAGACTCTGGACTCCTCTCTCTCTGCCCCCCCCCCACACAGACTCTGGACTCCTCTCTCTCTGCCCCCCCCCCCCCACAGACTCTGGACTCCTCTCTCTCTCTGCCCCCCCCCCCCCCCACAGACTCTGGACTCCTCTCTCTCTCTCTGCCCCCCCCCCCCCCCCACAGACTCTGGACTCCTCTCTCTCTGCCCCCCCCCCCCCCCCCCCACAGACTCTGGACTCCTCTCTCTCTCTCTGCCCCCCCCCCCCCCCCCCCACAGACTCTGGACTCCTCTCTCTCTCTCTGCCCCCCCCCCCACAGACTCTGGACTCCTCTCTCTCTCTCCGCCCCCCCCCCCCCCCACAGACTCTGGACTCCTCTCTCTCTCTGCCCCCCCCCCCCCCCCACAGACTCTGGACTCTCTCTCTCTCTCTCTGCCCCCCCCCCCCACAGACTCTGGACTCCTCTCTCTCTCTGCCCCCCCCCCCCCCCACAGACTCTGGACTCCTCTCTCTATCTCTCCCCCCCCCCCCCCACAGACTCTGGACTCCTCTCTCTCTCTCTGCCCCCCCCCCCCACAGACTCTGGACTCCTCTCTCTCTGCCCCCCCCCCCACAGACTCTGGACTCCTCTCTCTATGCCCCCCCCCCCCCACAGACTCTGGACTCCTCTCTCTCTGCCCCCCCCCACACAGACTCTGGACTCCTCTCTCTCTGCCCCCCCCCCCCCCCACAGACTCTGGACTCCTCTCTCTCTGCCCCCCCCCCCCCACAGACTCTGGACTCCTCTCTCTCCCTGCCCCCCCCCCCCAAAGACTCTGGACTCCTCTCTCTCTCTGCCCCCCCCCTTCCCCACAGACTCTGGAATCCTCTCTCTGCCCCCGCCCCACAGACTCTGGACTCCTCTCTCTCTGCCCCCCCCCCCCCACAGACTCTGGACTCCTCTCTCTCTGCCCCCCCCCCCCCCCCCCCCACAGACTCTGGACTCCTCTCTCTCTGTCCCCCCCCCCCCCCCCACAGACTCTGGACTCCTCTCTCTCTGCCCCCCCCCCACCCCCACAGACTCTGGACTCCTCTCTCTCTGCCCCCCCCCCCCCCACAGACTCTGTACTCCTCTCTCTCTGCCCCCCCCCCCCCACAGACTCTGGACTCCTCTCTCTCTCTCTGCCCCCCCCCCCCCCACAGACTCTGGACTCCTCTCTCTCTCTCTGCCCCCCCCCCACAGACTCTGGACTCCTCTCTCTCTGCCCCCCCCCCCCCCCCACAGACTCTGGACTCCTCTCTCTCTCTCTGCCCCCCCCCCCCCCACAGACTCTGGACTCCTCTCTCTCTCTCTGCCCCCCCCCCCCCACAGACTCTGGACTCCTCTCTCTCTGCCCCCCCCCCCCCCCCCACAGACTCTGGACTCCTCTCTCTCTCTCTGCCCCCCCCCCCCACAGACTCTGGACTCCTCTCTCTCTCTCTGCCCCCCCCCCCCACAGACTCTGGACTCCTCCCTCTCTGCCCCCCCCCCCCCCCCACAGACTCTGGACTCCTCTCTCTCTCTCTGCCCCCCCCCCCCCCCACAGACTCTGGACTCCTCTCTCTGCCCCCCCCCCCCACAGACTCTGGACTCCTCTCTCTCTCTCTCTGCCCCCCCCACACAGACTCTGGACTCCTCTCTCTCTCTCTGCCCCCCCCCCCACAGACTCTGGACTCCACTCTCTCTCTCTGCCCCCCCCCCCCCCACAGACTCTGGACTCCTCTCTCTCTGCCCCCCCCCCCCCCCCCACAGACTCTGGACTCCTCTCTCTCTCTCTGCCCCCCCCCCCCCCCCACAGACTCTGGACTCCTCTCTCTCTCTCTGCCCCCCCCCCCCTCCCCACAGACTCTGGACTCCTCTCTCTCTCTGCCCCCCCCCCCCCCCACAGACCCTGGACTCCTCTCTCTCTCTCTCTGCCCCCCCCCCCCACAGACTCTGGACTCCTCTCTCTCTCTCTGCCCCCCCCCCCCCTACAGATTCTGGACTCCTCTCTCTCTCTCTGCCCCCCCCCCCACAGACTCTGGACTGCTCTCTCTCTCTCTGCCCCCCCCCCCCCCCACAGACTCTGGACTCCTCTCTCTGCCCCCCCCCCCCCCCACAGACTCTGGACTCCTCTCTCTGCCCCCCCCCCACAGACTCTGGACTCCTCTCTCTAGCCCCCCCCCCCCCCCACAGACTCTGGACTCCTCTCTCTGCCCCCCCCCCCCCCACAGACTCTGGACTCCTCTCTCTGCCCCCCCCCCCCCCCACAGACTCTGGACTCCTCTCTCTGCCCCCCCCCCCCCCCACAGACTCTGGACTCCTCTCTCTGCCCCCCCCCACAGACTCTGGACTCCTCTCTCTGCCCCCCCCCCCCCCCCCACAGACTCTGGACTCCTCTCTCTGCCCCCCCCCCCCCCCACAGACTCTGGACTCCTCTCTCTGCCCCCCCCCCCCCCACAGACTCTGGACTCCTCTCTCTGCCCCCCCCCCCCCCACAGACTCTGGACTCCTCTCTCTGCCCCCCCCCACAGACTCTGGACTCCTCTCTCTGCCCCCCCCACAGACTCTGGACTCCTCTCTCTGCCCCCCCCCCCCCCACAGACTCTGGACTAACCCCCACTGACACACACTGACACTTTACAAACTCACTGCCACTTTACTGCCAGTATTTTAGTTTACATTATATTAGTTTACAGCCATTTCTATCATCTCACTGCCACTTTACTGCCATTAGTGTTTTACTGCCATTATTTATTATTTATACTTACTATGTAGCACTGCTGCTAAAAGATTTGCACTAAGTTCTCTTTTACCTCTATATTTATTTCACAAAAATCTTAGCTACTGTTTGTATTGTATATAGTCCTGTATATTGTGTGTACATCGTGTCCTATATGTTACTTTATGTTTATAAAGTAAACATAGTATTTATATAGTAAACAAGTATTTATTTTGTCCCGTAAATATATTTCCAATGTGGCCATTCAAGTGAAATTTTCACCAGACTTTGGTATTAACTCAGGGAATCCAGACATTAAATCTAAACATTAAAGTCCATACATAAATAAAGTTATGTGTAATAAAGTGGAATGACATAGGAAAAAAGTATTGAACACACTAACTGAAATTAATTCAATACTTAGTGGAGAAGCCTTTGTTTGTAATGACAGCTCCATGGATGCTTTCTGTATGATGTAACTAATCACCCGCAGTATTCAGGTGTGATTTTGGCCCATTCCTCTACACAGATTGTCTTTAAATCTTGAAGATTGCGGAGGGGCCTCTTGTGAATCTGGATCTTCAGATGCTTCCACAAATGTTCAATTGGGTTTAAGTCAGGTGATTGACTGGGCCATTCCAACAAGTTGATTTTCTTTCTCTGAAATCAACTGCGAGTTTCCTTTGCTGTATGCTTTGGATTGTTGTCCTGCTGGAAGGTCCACCCACGTGTCATCCTCAGCATCCTGGTGGATGGCAGCAGGTTCCTCTCAAGAATCTCTCTGTACATGGCTCCATTCATTGTTCCTTCAATGATATGAAGTCTGCCAGTACCAGGAGAGGAGAAGAAGCAGCCCCACACCATGATACTTCCACCTCCAAACTTCACTGTTGGTAGTGTTATTCGGGTAATGTGCACTGCCATTTCTCCTCCAAACATGGTGTGTTGTGTGACAGCCAGAAAGTAACATTTTGGTCTCATCTGACCAGAGTACATGCTCCCAGTAATTCACTGGCTTGTCCAAATGTTGTTAGGCAAACTTTAAACAAGCTTCAACATGTCTTTTCTTCAGTAGTGGAGTCTTGCGGGCTGAGCGCGCACAGAGGCCATGGCGGTGGAGTGCATTGCCTATGGTCCTTTCTGTCACAGTTGTACCTGCTGCCTCCAAGTCTTTCTGGAGCTCTTTCCTAGTGGTCCATGGCTCTCTGGCTACTCTTCTAAGTATCCTTCTGACTCCCTGATCAGAAATGTTGCGAGGAGCACCTGTGCATGGCCGGTTGATGATGGAGGGATGTTGCTTCCACTTATGGATAATGCCCCCAATGGTGCTTACTGGAAGATTCTGAAGTTGTGAAATATGTCTTTAGCCAATTCTATTTTCATGATTTGCAACAATGTGTTTGTGAAGGTCTTGAGAGCTCTTTGCTTTTACCCATCATTTGATGTTTCTTGTGTGGCACCTTGGTAACAATTTTTTATTTTTTTTTATAGCCCATCAAATATTCTAACCCAGTTGACATTATTAGCACAGATAGGAGGTAGAGTTGCCTCCTAATTAGTTTTGGTTTTCAGCTAGTTCCTTGCCTTTCCTTGCTGTGGTGTACTGCTTTTTCTTAGTGTGTTCAATACTTTTTTCCAGTTTAATTCCACTTTATTACACATAACTTTATTTACATATGGACTTTAATGTTTAGATTTCTTGTCTGGATTTCTTGAGTTAATACAAACGTCTGGTGCAAATTTCGCTTGAATACGCTCATTGGAAATACATTTACTGAACAAAATGTTGATGTGTTCAATACTTATTTCCCCCATTGTATATAAAAGGAAAGTGGGAAAGGGAACTAGGGATCGGGATGAAGGAGGAAGAATGGTACAACACTCAGGCCACTGGTTCAAGGGTATGGAGGGAGTTTGGATGGGAAAATATTATTAGATACTTCATAACACCAGAGATGAAGGGGAGATACGCTATGCGGCCAGGAGGGGGCGGATCACACACATATTTTGGAAGTGTCAAAAGATAAGGGAGTATTGGGAAGGAATATGGAAGACATTAAAGGGGATATTGAGATATGAAGTGCCTAAGACGGGCTTGGTGCTATATCTGGGAAACATACAAGGAGAGGACAAATACCTGGTAAAGATACTACTGGTAGCTAGTAAGAAAACAATAACTAGAGCATGGTATAAAGAGGACCCACCTACAAAAGAACAGTGGCTGGGTGTAGTAGAGGAAATATACAACATGGAAATATTTACACACATATTGAGGGTACAGGAGGAGAAATGTGGGTCAAAATGGGAGAAATAGGTTGAATATAAAAGAAAAGTGAACGACACCACAGACTGAAACCAGAACATGATGTCACTTTTATAAATGAAAGAAAGCTCACATGTCACCAGGTCACTGTATTGTTTTACTCTCGACTTCTGTTTGTTTTTGTTACATGATTTTGTTACAGGCTTGTCCTTCGGTATAGGACAAGCTCTGTGGGACGCTGACTCGAATGTAACATACAGGACAAGTGTTGTATAATTTTAAATGTTGTCAATAAAAATGTAATTACCAATTAATCTGCATATTAAATGATCAAGCATAAGTTACCTACATTCGATTGACTGTAATAGTGGCCCAGCCTTTTGTATATTTTTCTGTATGTTGCCCTCAGTGAAATAAGTTTGGACACCCCTGGTGTAGAGGTTGCAGGTCTGGAGGTTAACAGGTATACATGTTCTCGTCTAGAGGTTCTAGGTATAAGTTAACAGATCTAGAGGTTCCAGGTCTAGAGGTTCTAGGTTTATAGGTAAACAAACATAGAGGTTAACAGGTCTAGACGTTCCAGGTCTAGATGTCCTAGGTCTATATAGGTTAGCAGGTGTAGAGGTTAATACATCTTCAGCTGTAGCGCAGCGCAATGCACTGCTAGCTGGTCTACCGACAACCGCCACCAAGCCTCTTCAACTGGTTCAGAATCTCCTGATCTCCAACCTACCGAAGTCGGCCCATGTCACCCCACTTCTCAGAGAGCTGCACTGGCTCCCCATCGCCACCCGACTCCGCTTCAAGGCCCTCGACCTGGCATACCGTGCAGTGAAGGAAACGGCTCCCGCCTACCTCCGGTCAATGGTCTCCAACTACACACCCTCAAGACCCGTCCTCTCTGCATCTTCTGGCCGCCTCAGACCCACTCCTATCCGAGCTCCGGGAGGCTCATCAAGGAGAAGCCGCCTATTCTCGGTCCTTGCGCCACAATGGTGGAACAAACTTCCCACCAGTCAGAACAGTCGAAACCAGACCAAATTTCTGTTGTCAACTAAAAACACACTTCTTCAATGAATATCTGAGAAAAACTAACCTTCGTACAGTATTTTACTATCATGCACTTTGCTACTAAATAATCTTCCATGCCTATATTACTACATACTATGCTAATATGTCTTTACTACTATTCAACACTGTTTGATGAACATGGTTACTTAGCTGAAAGAGTTGTACCCTTTCTGCTGACCTGTTGTACAGAACTATGTATGTCTTCCCCCACATCTACTGCATGTCTTCCCCCACATCTCCTGCATGTCTTCCCCCCACATCTACTGCATGTCTTCCCCACATCTCCTGCATGTCTTCCCCCACATCTCCTGCATGTCTTCCCCCCACATCTACTGCATGTCTTCCCCCACATCTACTGCATGTCTCCCCCCCACATCTACTGCATGTCTTCCCCCCACATCTACTGCATGTCTTCCCCCACATCTCCTGCATGTCTCCCCCCACATCTACTGCATGTCTTCCCCCCACATCTCCTGCATGTCTTCCCCCACATCTCCTGCATGTCTTCCCCCCACATCTACTGCATGTCTTCCCCCACATCTACTGCATGTCTCCCCCACATCTCCTGCATGTCTTCCCCCACATCTACTGCATGTCTTCCCCCCACATCTACTGCATGTCTCCCCCCACATCTACTGCATGTCTTCCCCCACATCTACTGCATGTCTTCCCCCACATCTACTGCATGTCTTCCCCCCACATCTACTGCATGTCTTCCCCCACATCTACTGCATGTCTTCCCCCACATCTACTGCATGTCTTCCCCCCACTCCCCCACATCTACTGCATGTCTTCCCCCACATCTACTGCATATTTTTCCCCACATCTTCTCCCATTCTTCCCCTCCGCCTGTAAAAAGCTGTAAAAATGCTAAAATAAATATATATATGCTTCTGTCAGATATTGCCAGTTAACGGGATCTTGTTTTAATTATTCGTTACGAATATATCCATACTTCCATTGTGTCCGGGACATCCAGTGAAATCGCTTCGTGCAGAGGCAGGTTGCTACAAAGCATGCCATCTAACAGTGAAGTTACCGGTTGTTATTTGATTGATTGATTGATTGATTGAACATTTTATTACCAGATTGCAGAATGGGTACAATACAGTACGGCTCAATACACACAATTGTTAACACATTGGGTGCCACGCCTCTTTGCCCAGATAACCCCTTCCGTTCCAGCGCTTTAGTCAATGGGAGATCGGGGATATTTGCGAACGCTTAAACTATATCTTAAATTATGGCTATGGGTCTAAAACACCCCTCGCTTATCAATGACTTGCTTGCAGTCAACATGTACGAAACGGATTGTTTTTTCATCAGTACATTTCCGTTTTATACCATTTTGAATAAGAGTATAGTTTCGGAGAGTTCTAGTAATTTCAGAGAAATTCCGCGATAATAGCCCTTTAGTGGAATACACAAAACACGTCGTAATTTTTCGGCTGATTTATGAATTGTTTTCAAATAAACACTAGATTATCGATAGTATATGTGTATTTATGCACGCTAGAGAAGCGGGCTGAAAAATCAATTATCCATGACCTGGTCAGCGCTAACGTCATATACACACATACACACATAGGGGACACGTTGTGAAATATGTGAAAAAAACATCTGATTAACCCAATACTGGTCAAATAGAGTCCTTACCTCACATCAGATGTTCTGCAAAAAGATTAATCCAATTCCTGATCGCCATTCTAAATATTGATCTTGTTTATTGATCCAACGTTATAGTCTGAAACACATAATCAACGCTGCTCTGAGGGTCAATCTGGTAACACGATACTGCATGCCAGAGATGGGAAAACCCCGGACCGGACTCTTTTTCTGATGTACATGGCCACCCAATTCAATCCAATGGGTGCAATACCATCCGGGAAACGATAGGCGGCGGTATTTGCCCTTTTCGAGCTCAGACCCATTCACAATGATAACGTCAGGCTGGATGGATGAAAAATGAATGGATATCGCTAATAAAAGAAATAACGATTAAATAACGAGAAAACTCGTCATTGGCACTCAACGCATGGCGAGTTAGGATGACTAATCTCGTCGTTAGCACTCAAAGTGTTAAGGGGATGCAGACCAGAGAAAGACTTTCGTCTTGTTTACATCAGGGTCCCCCATTTTCAATTAATCATAACATATATTATGACATACAGATAGACAGTGCTACATCTATACATAGGTTGCTACAAAGCATGCCATCTAACAGTGAAGTTAGCGGTTGTTATTTGATTGATTGATTGATTGAACATTTTATTAACAGTGAAATGACTGTCCTTTTGAAGGAGAGGGAGGTTCTACAACGAATGCCATCTAGTAACAACACACTTCCCGCGATTTATATTTTGTTTCACAATGAGTCATGACCAACCAATTACATAATCCAACATTGTGTAAGCAACTAACACATTCCATGTGACTTTATCGTTTTTGAATGAGTTGTTATGACGATATCAATACATCCATTCATAAAGATTATTGTCCGCCATCTTGGTTGCATTAAAAAAAAACGGCGGAGTGATTCAGAAACAAAGTAATTCGGTTGTGGGCGGGTTCACGTGGAGTGTGTTATGAGAAATAACGTCTGAAAGAAGTTTCAGCCAATCAGAATCAAGAAATGTGCATGCCATTGTATAAAGTTAGAGAGATCTCTGCCAGGAGGCTGGAATCTAAAGTTAGAGAGATCTCTGCCAAGAGGCTGGAATCTAAAGTTACAGAGATCTGCCAAGAGGCTGGAATCTAAAGTTACAGAGATCTGCCAAGAGGCTGGAATCTAAAGTTACAGAGATCTGCCAAGAGGCTGGAATCTAAAGTTAGAGAGATCTCTGCCAGGAGGCTGGAATCTAAAGTTACAGAGATCTCTGACAAGAGGCTGGAATCTAAAGTTACAGAGATCTGCCAAGAGGCTGGAATCTAAAGTTACAGAGATCTGCCAGGAGGCTGGAATCTAAAGTTACAGAGATCTCTGCCAAGAGGCTGGAATCTAAAGTTACAGAGATCTGCCAAGAGGCTGGAATCTAAAGTTAGAGAGATCTCTGCCAAGAGGCTGGAATCTAAAGTTACAGAGATCTGCCAAGAGGCTGGAATCTAAAGTTACAGAGATCTCTGCCAGGAGGCTGGAATCTAAAGTTACAGAGATCTCTGCCAAGAGGCTGGAATCTAAAGTTACAGAGATCTCTGCCAGGAGGCTGGAATCTAAAGTTACAGAGATCTGCCAAGAGGCTGGAATCTAAAGTTACAGAGATCTGCCAAGAGGCTAAAATCTAAAGTTAGAGATCTCTGCCAGGAGGCTGGAATCTAAAGTTACAGAGATCTCTGCCAAGAGGCTAAAATCTAAAGTTACAGAGATCTCTGCCAAGAGGCTGGAATCTAAAGTTACAGAGATATCTGCCAAGAGGCTGGAATCTAAAGTTAGAGAGATCTCTGCCAAGAGGCTGGAATCTAAAGTTACAGAGATCTCTGCCAAGAGGCTGGAATCTAAAGTTAGAGATCTCTGCCAAGAGGCTAAAATCTAAAGTTACAGAGATCTCTGCCAAGAGGCTGGAATCTAAAGTTAGAGATCTCTGCCAAGAGGCTAAAATCTAAAGTTAGAGATCTCTGCCAAGAGGCTGGAATCTAAAGTTACAGAGATCTCTGCCAAGAGGCTAAAATCTAAAGTTACAGAGATCTCTGCCAAGAGGCTAAAATCTAAAGTTACAGAGATCTCTGCCAAGAGGCTGGAATCTAAAGTTACAGAGATCTCTGCCAAGAGGCTGGCATCTAAAGTTAGAGAGATCTCTGCCAAGAGGCTGGAATCTAAAGTTAGAAAGATCTCTGCCAAGAGGCTAAAATCTAAAGTTACAGAGATCTCTGCCAAGAGGCTAAAATCTAAAGTTAGAGAGATCTCTGCCAAGAGGCTGGAATCTAAAGTTACAGAGATCTCTGCCAGGAGGCTGGAATCTAAAGTTACAGAGATCTCTGCCAAGAGGCTGGAATCTAAAGTTACAGAGATCTGCCAAGAGGCTGGAATCTAAAGTTAGAGAGATCTCTGCCAAGAGGCTGGAATCTAAAGTTACAGAGATCTGCCAAGAGGCTGGAATCTAAAGTTACAGAGATCTCTGCCAGGAGGCTGGAATCTAAAGTTACAGAGATCTCTGCCAGGAGGCTGGAATGGTGCAGCAAGGACTCTTCCAAATGGCTGCTTATTACACACAAGTATGACGAGGGTTGAGGTCTGGGTGTCAGTTCAGTTTGCTGCAGCGCCACAACGTGACCCGTGTGATGAAGAAAGTCTTGAACCTTGAACCATCAGAGCCTTGAACACTGAACTCTCCACACACAAGCACACATGAACACACACACACTGCACACGCTCACACTTATGGTCACTTTACAGACGGAAAAGTCACTTTAAGAATAGTATAGTATAGCTTGAGATTGTAAAATATAGCATTGTATAGCAGTGTACATAAAGACCCAGTGCCTCATCCGTAGCTAACAGTGTACTGCACTACCACAGGACCTAGCATGTCTTACCATACTCTGTAAATAACTCATGTACAGATACCGATATGCCCTACTTTGTTTACTTGTATTATTGCACAATGTCGTTCTATTGGATTCTTATTACATTATTATATATTATTGTATTATGCACAATCGTTGCGGGCAAGACCCCCCACATTTCATTGTATACTTGTATGCCGTGACAAATAAAACTCTTGACTTGACTCTTGACTTGAAAGTGAGTCAAAAGCAAATGGGATCCAGCCTGTTTTCATATTACCCAGTGGCCATAGACCTCTGATATCAGAACTATTAACCTACAACCATAGACCTCTGATATCAGAACTATTAACCTACAACCATAGACCTCTGATAGCAGGACCATTAACCTACAGCCATAGACCTCTGATATCAGAACTATTAACCTACAACCATAGACCTCTGATATCAGAACTATTAACCTACAACCATAGACCTCTGATATCAGAACTATTAACCTACAACCATAGACCTCTGATAGCAGGACCATTAACCTACAGCCATAGACCTCTGATATCAGAACTATTAACCTACAACCATAGACCTCTGATATCAGGACCATTAACCTACAACCATAGACCTCTGATATCAGGACTATTAACCTACAGCCATAGACCTCTGATATCAGGACCATTAACCTACAGCCATAGACCTCTGATATCAGGACCATTAACCTACAGCCATAGACCTCTGATATCAGGACCATTAACCTACAGCCATAGACCTCTGATATCAGGACCATTAACCTACAGCCATAGACCTCTGATATCAGGACCATTAACCTACAGCCATAGACCTCTGATATCAGGACCATTAACCTACAGCCATAGACCTCTGATATCAGGACCATTAACCTACAGCCATAGACCTCTGATATCAGGACCATTAACATACAACCATAGACCTCTGATATCGGGACCATTAACCTACAACCATAGACCTCTGATAGCAGGACCATTAACCTACAACCATAGACCTCTGATATCAGGACCATTAACCTACAGCCATAGACCTCTGATATCAGGACCATTAACCTACAGCCATAGACCTCTGATATCAGGACCATTAACCTACAGCCATAGACCTCTGATATCAGGACCATTAACCTACAGCCATAGACCTCTGATATCAGAACTATTAACCTACAGCCATAGACCTCTGATATCAGGACCATTAACCTACAGTCATAGACCTCTGATACCAGGACCATTAACCTACAACCATAGACCTCTGATATCAGGACCATTAACCTACAGCCATAGACCTCTGATATCAGGACCATTAACCTACAACCATAGACCTCTGATATCAGGACCATTAACCTACAGCCATAGACCTCTGATATCAAGACCATTAACCTACAACCATAGACCTCTGATATCAGGACCATTAACCTACAGCCATAGACCTCTGATATCAGGACCATTAACCTACAGCCATAGACCTCTGATATCAGGACCATTAACCTACAACCATAGACCTCTGATATCAGGACCATTAACCTACAGCCATAGACCTCTGATATCAGGACCATTAACCTACAACCATAGACCTCTGATATTAGGACCATTAACCTACAACCATAGACCTCTGATATCAGGACCATTAACCTACAACCATAGACCTCTGATATCGGGACCATTAACCTACAACCATAGACCTCTGATATCAGGACCATTAACCTACAGCCATAGACCTCTGATATCAGGACCATTAACCTACAACCATAGACCTCTGATATCAGGACCATTAACCTACAACCATAGACCTCTGATAGCAGGACCATTAACCTACAACCATAGACCTCTGATACCAGGACCATTAACCTACAACCATAGACCTCTGATATCAGGACCATTAACCTACAACCATAGACCTCTGATATCAGGACCATTAACCTACAACCATAGACCTCTGATAGCAGGACCATTAACCTACAGCCATAGACCTCTGATATCAGGACCATTAACCTACAGCCATAGACCTCTGATATCAGGACCATTAACCTACAGCCATAGACCTCTGATATCAGGACCATTAACCTACAACCATAGACCTCTGATATCAGAACTATTAACCTACAGCCATAGACCTCTGATATCAGGACCATTAACCTACAGCCATAGACCTCCGATATTAGGACCATTAACCTACAGCCATAGACCTCTGATATCAGGACCATTAACCTACAACCATAGACCTCTGATACCAGGACCATTAACCTACAACCATAGACCTCTGATATCAGGACCATTAACCTACAGCCATAGACCTCTGATATCAGGACCATTAACCTACAACCATAGACCTCTGACATGTCTATAAGGGTCAGTTCTCAGGAGGGAGATGACCTATAACCATTTCCCTCTGATCTTCATTCCTAATATTTCATATTCCCTCTGTTTCTCTTACCTGTCAGCGTGGCATCAGTCTGCAGTCAAATCCGTCAATGTCCTCCAGAAACACAAAACACTTAAACACACTTTAACATAACTGTCTTCCTCCCTCTCCTGCTCTCTGCTACTGGAGGGTGAGAGCAGGCAGCAGGGAGCAGGAGACTCTCTCTCTCTCTCTCTCTCTCTCACACACACACACACACACACACACACACACACACACACACACACACACACACACACACACACACACACACACACACACACACACACACACACACACACACACACACACACACACACACACACACACACACACACACACACACACACACACACACACACACACACACACACACACACACACACACACACACACACACACACACACACACACAGAAGACGGCCTTCATCTTATTAAGAGTTTAATCTTGTTTAGAGTTCAAGAAGGGAAAAGCCTGTGTGTGTTGATCAGTGTGTATACAGGCTGTGTGTGTGTGTGTGTGTGTGTGTGTGTGTGTGTGTGTGTGTGTGTGTGTGTGTGTGTGTGTGTGTGTGTGTGTGTGTGTGTGTGTGTGTGTGTGTGTGTGTGTGTGTGTGTGTGTGTGTGTGTGTGTGTGTGTGTAAGGTAAGGTAAGGTACATTTTATTTGTATAGCGCTTTTCCAGATTAAAATCACAAAGTGCTTTACAGGCAGTAAAAGGTTAATCAGAATAGAATAATCACACATGTTACATCACATACAAGATTGTAGAATACTTCAAAATAAATAAATTTAAATATAATCACATATACACACATGTTATACCACATACATGATCAATTAAAAGCCTGACTGTATAAGAAGGTTTTTAGACCTTGTTTAAAAGACTCCACACTAATAGCAGACCTGGTTTTATAAGGTAGCTGATTCCATAGCTTGGGTGCTACGACTGAAAAAGCCCGGTCACCCTTGGTGAGTACAGGCTGTGTGTGTGTGTGTGTGTGTGTACAGGCTGTATGTGTGTGTGTACAGGCTGTGTGTGTACAGGCTGTGTGTGTGTGCGTGTGTGTGTACAGGCTGTGTATGTGTACAGGCTGTGTGTGTGTGTACAGGCTGTGTGTGTGTGTGTGTGTGTGTACAGGCTGTGTGTGTGTGTGTGTACAGGCTGTGTGTGTGTGTGTGTGTGTGTGTATATAGTCATGTCTTCTCTACATGTAGTCATATAGACATGCAGCAACATTCTCATAAGTTTCCTGGTAAATAACCTTGTAGGAGTTAAGTCGGTAGAGAAAAGCGAGTGGAGAGGTACTCTTAAGTTGCCAAAATTACGCAGCTCCGAACTTCCTTTAAGAATGACGTACAGGTACAGGTAATATCACTGTCTGGACCATAGATTTAAAGGATTACAACGCCTGCATAAATTGGCAGAATGTATGGGATAATATTCCGTTAACCTCTCGTAATTATAATAATCAATTAACTCATTACAAATTGATACAAAGATTTTATCTGTCACCCAGGAAACTCTGTCAAATCAAAATTTTACAAAGTCCCCTATGTGCTTTATGTCTGCAAAAAGTTATAGGAACATACATACATATGATGTGGGAATGTCCAGGAGTACTAGCTTTTTGGGCCAAGGTTGCATTATTTCTCACTGATATAACGGAGATAAACATACCTTGTTTGCCACACATTTTATTATTAAATGATGATTCATCTCTAAGATTAACACCTCACAAAAAGAGAGTGTTTCTGGCCGGTTTAACGGCAGCAAAGAAAATGCTTGTAATGAGATGGAAACCACCTCATAGTCTTGAATGAATGAATGAATGAATGAATGAATGAATGAATGAATGAATTTATTTATTTACACACATGATATATTACATATACATATCTTCATGTGAGAACATCATCGTGGAGATTGGGTGCGAGTGCCAGGTCTCCCAAGAAGCTATTTAAAGCTCTTGATCACAAATATAAACAAACAAAAACATACAACGTGGATAGGCTTACACACCTACCTACTAACATACATACAACATAGATACATAAATAATGTACAATTAATTAATATTCCTAGTATGGATTCTATTTAGAGATATGATTTGAGCAGTTCCTCTTTCAGTGATTTTTTTAAGGTTGAGATGGATTTGGACCGTTTCAGACTCTCGTCGAGCTCGTTCCAGATCTCTGGGCCCCTGCACGCTATGCTTAGGCTGACATTTGAGCTTTCTCCTCTTGCCAAAGATAAGATGCCTATTTCTTGTCTCAATATTCACCGTTGGAAGCTGTCTTTCTACGAAGTCTTGAGATTAGAGGCATCCAGTGCTAGAGCACAGGGCGCAAGGACAGAATCGATCCAAATATGACTTACTGCGGCCCAGAAGGTAAAATCATTACTCCACTAGGTTGAACACTTGTACTTTGACACCAGAGAATGAACAAAAAGCATGTTGTTTTTCCGTTTTCTGTTGTTGTATTTTTTGTTGCTTTCTTAAATTTTATTATTACTCTGTAACAGGATTATAGGGTATCTAACAAACACAATTATGATTTACTTTGGTTTTTCATTTCATAAAAAAAAAAAAAAATGTATTCTATACATCCATCATGGTTTCTTCCTTTCCAAAAATGTCTATGTGAACCTGGGGGGCTGGAGGGGGGGGGGGGTTAAGAAGCGACCTGGGCTGTCTCTATGTGAACCTGGGGGGCTGGGAGGGGGGGGGGGGGGTTAAGAAGCGACCTGGGCTGTCTCTATGTGAACCTGGGGGGCTGGGAGGGGGGGGGGGGGGTTAAGAAGTGACCTGGGCTGTCTCTATGTGAACCTGGGGGGCTGGGAGGGGGGGGGGGTTAAGAAGAGACCTGGGCCGTCTCTATGTGAACCTGGGGGGCTGGGGGGGGTTAAGAAGTGACCTGGGCTGTCTCTATGTGAACCTGGGGGGCTGGGAGGGGGGGGGGGTTAAGAAGAGACCTGGGCTGTCTCTATGTGAACCTGGGGGGCTGGGAGGGGGGGGGGGGGTTAAGAAGAGACCTGGGCTGTCTCTATGTGAACCTGGGGGGCTGGGAGGGGGGGGGTTAAGAAGAGACCTGGGCTGTCTCTATGTGAACCTGGGGGGCTGGGAGGGGGGGGGGGGGGGGGGGGTCAAGAAGAGACCTGGGCTGTCTCTATGTGAACCTGGGGGGCTGGGAGGGGGGGGGGGGGGTTAAGAAGAGACCTGGGCTGTCTCTATGTGAACCTGGGGGGCTGGGAGGGGGGGGGGGGTTAAGAAGAGACCTGGGCTGTCTCTATGTGAACCTGGGGGGCTGGGAGGGGGGGGTTAAGAAGAGACCTCGGCTGTCTCTATGTGAACCTGGGGGGCTGGGGGGGGGGGGGGGGTTAAGAAGAGACCTGGGCTGTCTCTATGTGAACCTGGGGGGCTGGGAGGGGGGGGGGGGTTAAGAAGAGACCTGGGCTGTCTCTATGTGAACCTGGGGGGCTGGGAGGGGGTTAAGAAGAGACCTAGACTGTCTCTATGTGAACCTGGGGGGCTGGGAGGGGGGGGGGTTAAGAAGAGACCTGGGCTGTCTCTATGTGAACCTGGGGGGCTGGGAGGGGGGGGGGGGGGGTTAAGAAGAGACCTAGACTGTCTCTATGTGAACCTGGGGGGCTGGGAGGGGGGGGGGGGTTAAGAAGAGTCCTGGGCTGTCTCTATGTGAACCTGGGGGGCTGGGAGGAGGGGGGGGGGGGGTTAAGAAGAGACCTGGGCTGTCTCTATGTGAACCTGGGGGGCTGGGAGGGGGGGGGGGGGTTAAGAAGAGACCTGGGCTGTCTCTATGTGAACCTGGGGGGCTGGGGGTTAAGAAGCGACCTGGGCTGTCTCTATGTGAACCTGGGGGGCTGGGGGGGGGGGGGTTAAGAAGAGACCTGGGCTGTCTCTAAGTGAACCTGGGGGGCTGGGGGGGGGGGGGGTTAAGAAGAGACCTGGACTGTCTCTATGTGAACCTGGGGGGCTGGGGGTTACAGCTACACAGTACAGGACGATACTGACGGACAATCTATACTGAAAAGACACTTTTTCATGCCACTGTGGGAATTTGTATGAACTGCTGATGTGAATGTCTCTTTCCTCTGAACTTGTAAAACGTTTCAGATGGTGTTGTTGGAGTACTTTGGAGAGGAAATTAGTGTTTTTAAAAAAATATTGTTTTTGTAAGGTTTTATTGAAATGTAGTCAGTATTACAACCAGTGGTGGCCTCAGGCTGTTTGAAGGGCAGGGCACCTACTGCACAACATGGGACCCCATCAGGGAGCAAAAAGATATGATGCGTCATGTATGGTGAGATAGTCTTCATCCTTGATTGAGATTAACATTAGAATAACAGACAATCGGGCGGCTAGGTGGTGCAGTGGGCAAGGCGCTCACCACCAATGCAGGAGACGCTGGGTTCGAGCCCAGCTCTCCGCATTGCTATCAGCTTGGCTGGTCGTTCATACTAATACAATTGGCAGTATTAGGGGGTGGGAAGCTGATGGGTGGGGATCGGACGTTGTGGACAGCGACTCCTACAGGTCGGTTGGTGCGCCTGCGCAGTAGAATCAGGAAGCGACGGGGGCGGCGCGCCCTCCAAACGCAGACCCCCGACGCTGAGAGATCGCGCTGTGCAGGTGAAAAGATGCGACGGCTGCCTCCTTGTGTACCGGAGGGGACACGTGATGCAAGGCTTAGTCCACATTGCAGCCGGCTTGTGGGAGGCATGGTATAGCAACGTTCGAGACAGGGGAGGGTAGAATTGGACGATACGAAAATTGGGATGGGAGAAAAATTGAAAATGGGAGAAAAAGTTGATAAAAAAAAGAACAACAGACAATCCAGATTAATAGTATAACCACACCTCTATGAAAAGTTAATTATCACGGTGTTTGAAAAGTAGATGATCATAGTGTTTGAAAAGTAGATGATCATGGTGTTTGAAAAGTAGATGATCATGGTGTTTGAAAAGTAGATGATCATGGTGTTTGAAAAGTAGATTATGGTGTTTTAAAAGTAGATTATGGTGTTTGAAGGCCTAAACCATTGCTGCAGTGGTACATTTCTCAATGCTAAAGATATCAGTGAGGAATATAAATATTTGGGAGACAGATATTTAATAGCATCATCTGCATTCTCTTTCCTCCACTTCTCCACCATCTCTCTTCCTGATATCATCATTTCCCTCTTGACTATCACCATTGTCTGTACTGTCTTTATCTAAGGTGGAGCAAGTAATATTTGTTTTATAATAGTAATATAATTGTACTGTATATAATATTCGTACTGTAGCCTACAATGTTATAATTGTATTATAAAATAATATGTCATATAGCACTACCACCACTAGCCCTCTTGCCTTGATTGGAATAAAAAGGGTCTATGGTTGGTCAATTTAAATGTTTAAGAAAAATGTTTCTGTCCAAAATAAGCATTATTGACCATGTTAGCACCAGATTATCAGTTATAATCCAAACTATGGCTCTGTGAGACAAACTTGTACACGTAGCTAGTAGTGAGGACTTACAAATACATACAGTACCTGTATCCTTATCTCCTCCCTTACTATTGTTGCTTTGGACCCAATTTTTACATTTTTCAGCTGCTTCTAAATATTCTTCCGATTTCTTTCTCATTGGGATTCTGTAATCATAGAATATAGGCCAATGCTAAACCCACTTTTAAGTGTACTACCACTCTTAAGTTAGCTTTAAAAGGCAATTCACATTGAACATTAAAGTGCAAATAGTCCTAAAATAATTTATACACTTTATTTCTAAATTGAGAACACAGGTTAGCATAGAATCAGCTAAGCAATGTACCTTTTTAGTTTGCTAGCTACAGTAGTAATACAGCTAGCCTACAGTAGCCTAGGCTAAAACATACTGCCATCAATAAAATCACTTGCAGTGTACATACATTAGTATTTAGTAATGCATAATTGGTAAAACAAACTCAATCTTTGCAACTTCAAAGAAAGCTTGCTGTATTACCTACCTCACACACAGCAGTAGGATGCAGGGTTACAGCTCAGACTGCATTAAGCCCTCTGGCATCTGAACATTCAAGAGGGGATGTGTCTAAAACTGAACATTTAAATGGATGGAAAATTGTAGTGACGGGCTGCTCAGAGTTGTAGCTAACACTCTTGTGTGACATTATTTAACTGTCTGGGTCAAGTTTAGACCATTGGAAGGGCACCAATGGGCACGTCCTCTCGCTTTTGCTACTCAAAATGGCACTTTAGGTTTAGCGCAATGTTTTCAACTGTGGGGGCACATGGTCAAGTTTAACCATTAGAGGGGCACCAATAGGGCACGTCCTCTAATTTTCTCCACTCAAAAGGGCACTTTTGCATGACATTATTTAACCATAGGGCACATGGTCAAGTTTAGACCATTGGAAAAGCACCCTCTCATTTTTCGCCACTCAAAAGGGCACTTTAGCGTTTTTCAACCGTGGGGGCACCAGGGGGGGCGATCGAGTCCACCAGTGATTACAACTGTGGTTCTATCAGGTAGCAGAATTTCCTATAGGCCAGTTTTACTCACTGTCAGAATAACATGGCAAATGTCTATATACTTGATTGATTGATTGAACACTTTATTTAACAGATTGCAGAATGGGTACAATACAGTACGTCTCAATACACACAATTGTTAAGGGGATGCAGACCAGAGAAAGACTTTCGTCTTGTTTACATCAGGGTCCCCCATTTTCAATTCATCAGGACATATATGACATACATGACATACAGATAGTCAGTACTGCTACATCTATACATTTATGACATACCAGATTTGCAAATACAGTACTGTTTGTGATACAAAAAGAGTTCAGAAAAGAGAGTATATACATTTGACGTAAAAACTGTACATTGGGGGAGGTTGGGTAGGTGGGGTGGGGTTGGGTGGGTGGGGGGGGGAACACCGTACAACTGTACAAGCAAAACTGTACATTGGAATATTGACAAAACCATACTTGGTAATTTACTGTACATTGGAGGGGGTTGGGTTAGGACATTTACAGGGGCCAGTTTCGAATTGCAGTCTCCCGTAGGTGTTCTTTGAGAGTGGTTTTGAAAGTGGGTAGTGATTCACATTCCTTTACAGCTTTGCGTAGGGCGTTCCACATTGATGTGGCATAATTGCGAAACATGTTTAGTCCCTTGTTTGAGCCGAATCTGGGTTTAACATGATTTGTGGAGCTCCCTCTGGTGTTGTGATCGTGGTATTCACTGACCTTTGGGAAGTATTTTGACATGTACATGGGTACCTTGGTCGTGTAGTGTATCTTGTAGACCAGGCCCATTGCAAGTTGCTTTACTCTGTCGTCTACTCTAAGCCATCCTAGGTTGTCAAAGTGGGCAGGGGTGAGGTGGGTTCTAGGAGTAAGGTCAAGCAGTAGTCTGACCAGTTTGTTTTGAGATGTTTGTAATTTAGTTTTTAGCGCCTTTGAGGTGCTTTGGTACCATGAGGTGCAAGCATAGTCGTAGTACCCTTGAATGAGTGCTCCTGCCAGAGTCTTCAGGGTATTCTTGTTTACCAGAGAGGAGATCCGGTACAAGAATCGAGTTCGTTTGTTGACTTTTTTTATTACATTGGATGCCATTTTGTCACAGGAAAGATTAGCCTCTAGGATGGAACCCAGGTAGGTAATTTCATCTTTCCTTGTGACAATATTGTCACCCACTGTAACTGAGAAGCCGTCGGTCTTGCTGAGTTTGTTATTTGAACCGAAGAGAATGGACTCTGTTTTGCCCATGTGTAATGATAGTTTGTTATCAGCGAGCCATAATGCAGATTTTGCCTAGTTCCGAGCTGAGGGTTTTTTCAACCTGTAACTTGTTCTTGTCAGAGACCAGCAGGGCTGAGTCGTCCGCAAACAAGAACAAGTTGCAGTCACAAGCTGACGACATGTCATTTGTATAAATTAGGAACAGTAGAATAGAATAGAATAGATCTTTATTTGTCATTGTTGGTACAACGAAAATTTGTTAGGAACATCACCACTGGCATACAAACATAAGATATAGCATGTGCAAAATAATAATGTCAATAATAATAGTAATATAGTAATAAAGTATCAATGTCCTCAATATATAACATACCATCATTGTCCCAAGTGCATTTAGTGCTAGTGCAAATAGATTAATAAATATAAATATTTCAGTGATAGTCCAGTGAGTTAATGGAAGGAGGGGGGGGGGGGGGGGGGGGGCGTTGACTTGCAAAGGATGAAATAGTGTATAGTGCAGCAATGCAAGTCCGGTTCACAGTTATTGTTGTAATGTGGAAGTGGGAGTTATGTCACCGGGGGTTGGGTGCGGGGGGGGTGGGATGCGGGGGGGACAAGTTGATGTTGGTCATTGAGCAGCCTGACAGCCCGTGGATAGAGGCTGTTGGTCAGTCTGCTGGTTCCGGACTGGATGGATCTGTACCTTCGACCAGAGGGCAGCAGTTGAAAGAGATGGTGTGCTGGGTGGTACTGGTCTTGTAAGATGTTATTTATACGCCGTAGGCAGCCGGAGGTAAAGACTGTGGAGATATCTGGGAGGCTAGCTCCAGTGATCCTCCTCGCAGCCTTGACCACTCTGTGGAGGGCCTCCTTCTCTGCCCTGGTGCAGCTATAAAACCACACCAGTAGTCCGTACGTGAGTACACTCTCTACTGCGCAGTGGTAGAAGTTGGCCATCAGTCCCTGTGGGAGTTTAGCCCATTTAAGCTTCCTGAGATAGAAAAGGCGCTGCTGTGCTTTGCCCACAGCAGAGGCAATGCTGACCCCCCAGGACAGGTCATCAGACATTGTCACGCCCAGAAACTTAAATTTTGAAACCCTCTCCACCTCCTCATTCCCAATGAGGAGTGGAGAGTGGCTGAGGTCACCAGTCCTGCGGAAATCGATGATCATCTCCTTGGTCTTCGTGGAGTTGAGAGCAAGGTTATGACCATCGCACCACTCCACTAGTTGCTCAACCTCCCTCCTGTATGAGGTCTCATCATTCCCTCTGATGAGGCCAAGCACTGTTGTGTCGTCTGCAAATTTTACTATGAGGTTAGATGGAGAGGAGGAACAACAGTCGTGTGTGAAAAGTGCGTAGAGAAACACACCCCTGAGGGGCCCCAGTGCTAATGGCCAGGGTGGGGGATGTGTGCTTGCCAATCCTGACATGTTGTGTGCGATTTGTGAGAAAGTCCAAGATCCAGTTGCATAGTGTGGTGTTCAGTCCGAGTTTGTGCAGTTTACTGTGAAGCTTGTTGGGTAGAATAGTGTTGAAAGCTGAACTGAAGTCAACAAAGAGGAGTCTACCATATGTGTGCCTGTGCTCTAGATGTTCCAGCAGAGTGTGCAACACAATGGCAATAGCATCCTCTGTTCCTGTAGGCAAACTGGTTGTGGTCTAATGATGGCGGTATGGAGGCTTTTATATGTTTCATACCAGTAGCGGTCCTAGTATGCTTCCTTGTGGAACACCACAGCTCACTGTGAGGGGGGGGGATAGGGTACCGTTTACCTCGTCCATCTGTTCCCTCCCCTCAAGGTAGGATTGCATCCAGCTCACTGATAAGACTATCAAAACCAATTGCTTTTACAGTAGCTTGTCAATCAGAATGGAGTGATTGACAGTGTCGAAGGCCTTTTGTAGGTCCAGCATGACCATGCCGCAGTATTTGCCCGCGTCCACCTCTTGTTTGATGTGGTCGTTCAAATAGAGAAGGTATGTGTCAGTGGAGTGGGATGTTCTGAAGCCAGATTGGAATTCGTAGATTAGATTTTTTTCCGCTAGGTACTTTTCAACCTGTTCGTAGACAATTTTTTCCATGACTTTTGAGATGGAGGTAAGAATAGAAACAGGGCGGTAGTTGCCTGGGTCTAATTTACTGCCCTTTTTGTGCAGAGGAGTGACTCTCGCAATTTTGAAGTCCTTGGGGACGTGTCCCTGTTTTATGGAGAGGTTTATTATGTGTGTGATGACTGGGGTGATGGCGGCTGCTGAGTCTCTGAGGAATCTGGAGGGGATGTTGTCATGGCCAGTGGCCTTGTTCGGTTGGAGGGCGCTCAGTTTTTTGAGTACCTCATCTGTTGTTACCATTTCCAGTTTGAAGTCGTCTTTGCGGACCTCTAGGTTTTTGTAGTAAGCTACTATGTGTTCTACCCCATAATGGCTTGAGTAGGGGGGTGTTGTGGCTATGTTTGTGAAGAAAATGTTTAAGTAATTGGCTACATCCAGCTTGTCTGTGATGAGCATGTTGTCCGTCTTTATGTTTATGTTTGAGAATCTGGTTTTAAGTTTTTTACTGCAGCCTAGTTGATTGTTGAGTAATTTCCAAAGTTCACGTGGTTTGTTTTTGTTTTCCTCAGTTTTGTCATTGATGAAATTCTTTTTTGCAGTTTTGATCATGGAGTTTACGTCATTTCTTAGTCTGTTTCTTTCCAAGCTTGTGCTTTTTGTAAGCTTTGACTGACTTTTACGAAACTCTGAGCATTTTTGTCTCTGGTTTTCATAGCGGCCAATATTTCGGAGTGCATCCACCGCTCAGCGCGATTTTTTTACCCTGGTGGTTTTTAGGGGGGCCATGTTGTTTAGTGTTGTTGAACATTTGGTTTTGAAACCAAGCCATGTTTCTTCAACAAGTGTACCATTGAGCTCATCTGACCAATCAACAACTTAAGGGTTCAGTTATATGGTTATAGTTTATTATTTGGCCTCAGAACAGTATACATTATGAACAACAACATCAATAAGCCATATTTTTAAGAATTGTGATTTTATTAAAAGAACAACAAAATGGAAAACAGTACAATAAATGCACTAAAGAAACCTAATTACAATATACACTGGTCACACAATACTGTCTGGCCAACTCTGATTTGCATTGCATCACCAACTCACCGGCTCCACAACATCTTCAACATCTACATCTTTACTTAAAGTTCTGTGTTGGAATGAACAAATTAAAGTTGTAACATCTTTACTTACTACGCTGGCCAGTTTGTAAAGTGTTATTGGGTGATGATGATGATGATGATGATGATGATGATGATGATGATGATGATGAGGAGGAACAGTTTGTAAAGTGTTAGTGGGTGATGATGATGATGATGATGATGATGATGATGATGATGATGATGATGAGGAACAGTTTGTAAAGTGTTATTGGGTGATGATGATGATGATGATGATGATGATGATGATGATGATGATGATGATGATGATGATGAGGAGGCCAGGTGTTCAATACAAGGGAGCACGATAAACAGCCACAGTTCTCCCTGCTGGATACATCAAACGGAATATGACTGATATTCTGAGCTCCGAGCCTCGACATATCTGTTTTTAGCTCTATTCTATTTCAATGTACCCCAGTTTCTATTGCATGTACATATTTATGTTTTATTACACGTATATGTTCATACATACCAACTATTTCGCCTGTTTTATTCTCGACCCATTGATCATCCATAGCAACACTACTATCACCGACATCTAAGAAGGGAGATCCCCCTTGAACGGCCCTTCTAAGGTTTCTCTCCTCCACATTGCCTGTGGTGCTTTTTTCCCATTGCTAGGTTTTCAGTGAGTTTTTCCTTACTTTTGCTTGACTTGTTTAAAGAAGACGTGTCCGGCCCCATGGGGACATTAACGTGTGTTGTCGGGCCTTAAAGAAGACGTGTCCGGCCCATGGGGACATTAACGCGTGTTGTCGGGCCTTAAAGAAGACGTGTCCGGCCCATGGGGACATTAACGTGTGTTGTCGGGCCTTAAAGAAGACGTGTCCGGCCTATGGGGACATTAACGTGTGTTGTCGGGCCTTAAAGAAGACGTGTCCGGCCCATGGGGGACATTAACGTGTGTTGTCGGGCCTTAAAGAAGACGTGTCCGGCCCATGGGGACATTAACGTGTGTTGTCGGGCCTTAAAGAAGACGTGTCCGGCCCATGGGGACATTAACATGTGTTGTCGGGCCTTAAAGAAGACGTGTCCGGCCCATGGGGACATTAACGTGTGTTGTCGGGCCTTAAAGAAGACGTGTCCGGCCCATGGGGACATTAACGTGTGTTGTCGGGCATTACAAATACATTTGATTTGTTCTCTTTAACACTTTCAGTGCCAGCCATAACGTTGATTAATGTCCTTGAGTGCCAGCATCCACTTCAATGATAGCGTTAAAAACGCATAATCTATGTTTTAAATTATGGCTATGTGTCTAATCTGCCCGTCGCTTATCAATAACTTGTTTGCAGTCAACATTGTTGAAACAGATTGTTTTTTTTTAATCGGTTCATATCCTTTTTATAGCATTTCGAAAAGCTATCGTTTTCTAAAGAAATTCCGGAAAATAGAAAGATTCCCTCATAAACGGCATTTATTGGAATATTCTCGAATACACTAGACACGTTGTCAAATAAACGCATTATCGATAGTATATGTGTACTTATGCACGCTATAGAAGCGAGCTGAGAAATCGATTCTCTCATGTCCTCAACATCACACACACACACACTCACACACATATACGGGACATGCTGTTATCTCAGTGAAGACAGCTCTGATTATCCTAAAACTGGTAACATAGACTCTTTACCTTAGATCAGATGTTCTCCAAAAAGATTATTCCAATTCCTGATCTCCATTCCAAATATCGAACGCGTTTATTGATTGATTCCTCGGCATGACCATCTCCCGGGATTTGAAGTGGGAGCTTAACATCACGGGCCTGCTCAAGAAGGCCCAGGGGAGGATGTTCTTCCTCCGGCAGTTGAAGAAGTATAAACTGCCGAGGACCATGATGGCCCAATTCTACACGGCCATCATTGAGTCCATCCTCACCCACTCCATCATCTCCTGGTTCCCTGCTGCAGCGGCAAAAGATCTTGCCAAGCTGCAGCGGGTGATTCGCTCCGCGGAGAGGGTGATCGGCTGTCCCCTGCCCTCCCTCAGGTCCCTGCACGACTCCAGGGCCCCCCCCCCCCCCCCCCCCCCCCCCCCCCCCCCCACCCCCCCCCCCCCCCCCCCCTCTGCCCCCAAGTGACACTGGCTAAATGACATTGACTGCACTGCACTAGTCCGTACTGGATCTCTGCACACTTCACTTTATATATATATATATATATTTTATTTATTGATTAATCCCCCACTGCACTGTTTTCGTTTCCTGTCTGTGTTGGTGTTTGTTTACTGTGAAAAAAGAAAAAATGCATACACTGTATTGCTGCAACAATTACCAATGTGTTTTACACAAATGGCTCAATAAAGGAATCTGAATCTGAATCTGAATCTGCTGTAAATATATATTCCAGGCTGCTTTGCATCTCGCAATCACTTCCCTCGTCATCAGATCCCTCGCCAGCATAGTGGAGCGAGGAGGCTCCCCCTCCACAGATCCACCAGTTTAATCGAATGGCCTGCAGTTACACAGGGATAGACGATAGGGGGCGGTATTTTCCCATTGGAGCTCCTAGAGGGGCTGCTGTACCAACAGGAGACTCGGTTGATGAAATATGAATTCAGATCGCTAATAAAAAAATCAAACGACAATTTGCGTCGGCGGTACTCAACGGGGGGCATGAAAAGACGACATAACACGTCGCTGGCACTCAAAGTGTTAATGACAAAAAACAAATCAATAAAACACGAAATACAATACAGCTGGTCCTCGTTAGAATGGAACCATGGAAACAGGTCCATTAGAATGTGACCATGGCAACAAGTCCTCATTAGAACGTAACCATGACGAGGTCACCTCCAGACTGCCCCCCTCCCCCCACTACTCCCTCGACCTCTGACCCCTGTTGACCCTTGGCTTGTCGCCCTGGTAACCCTGAGGTCCAAGGCCACGCCCTCTTCCTTCTTCATTAACGTCACCTGACCAGAAGTTTCCCTCTGAGCAGACCTGAAAACACCACAAAAAAAAGGTTTAGCTAGTTTAAGGTAGTTAGTTAGGTAGGATCTGAATATACTATGAATACAAGTAAAGGGTCAACACAAGGTGCAGGGGAGGTGTGCACCCTAACTGGAGGTGTCACCCTAACTGGAGGTGTCACCCTAACTGGAGGTGTGCACCCTAACTGGAGGTGTCACCCTAACTGGAGGTGTCACCCTAACTGGAGGTGTGCACCCTAACTGGAGGTGTCACCCTAACTGGAGGTGTCACCCTAACTGGAGGTGTCACCCTAACTGGAGGTGTCACCCTAACTGGAGGTGTCACCCTAACTGGAGGTGTCACCCTAACTGGCCTGATATACGTCATACATTATAGTCCGTGCAGGTTTTGGTGGTTAAGAGTGAGACAGTTATCTTCAGTCTAATGAATTAATGTCATACTATAGCCAACAACCTTATCATGTTCATAATTAATTAATACAACTGTGTTATATAAAGTTAGCTATCATTTAAATATAAATTAACTCAGTGGAACACAATGACATTACCTTGACTCCAAGTATGAAGCAAACAGTGATGTACCTTCCTGTGTGTGGAGGCAGCCATCAGCCACTATCAGAGTTCCACCCAGAACAATAGTTTGTAAAAACGTCTGATTAACACAGATTAATCAGTCGACCTTTAGTAGGTAGCTAGTATTCTAACGTACCAGTCGTTCGCTAGTTTTGCTAGTAGAGTGTCTCTTTCAGGCTGAGAGGACAACTGGAATAACAGGGATTTCATCTGGTCGGAGAACTGACCTAAACACAGACACAGGTTATAATGTGGATTTAAATATGTACATTTGAGCCTTTGTTTTATTGTTATAAATTATATATACACATTACATACTTTGTTTATATTGTATATACACAGTACACACACATTACATACTTTGTTTATATTGTATATACACAGTACACACACATTACATACTTTGTTTATATTGTATATACACATTACATACTTTGTTTATATTGTATATACACATTACATACTTTGTTTATATTGTATATAGACATTACATACTTTGTTTATATTGTATATAGACATTACATACTTTGTTTATATTGTATATACACATTACATACTTTGTTTATATTGTATATATACATTACATACTTTGTTTATATTGTATATACACATTACATACTTTGTTTATATTGTATATACACATTACATACTTTGTTTATATTGTATATACACATTACATACTTTGTTTATATTGTATATAGACATTACATACTTTGATTATATTGTATATACACATTACATACTTTGTTTATATTGTATATACACATTACATACTTTTTAATCCTCATATATTCTAATACATTTTGATACATTTAATGTGGAACCAACCTAATGATTCAACGTCCACAGGCTCTCCTGGTGACCGCTCCAATAACTAGAGACAGAGAGGAGAGAGACAGAGAGGAGGAGAGGAGGAGAGAGAGAGACAGAGAGGAGGAGAGAGAGACAGAGAGGAGGAGAGATAGACAGAGAGGAGGAGAGGGAGACAGAGAGAGAGGAGGAGAGGAGGAGAGAGAGAGACAGAGAGACAGAGAGGAGGAGAGAGAGACAGAGAGGAGGAGAGAGAGACAGAGAGGAGGAGAGAGAGACAGAGAGGAGGAGAGGAGGAGAGGAGGAGAGAGAGAGACAGAGAGGAGGAGATGAGGAGAGAGAGACAGAGAGAAGGAGAGAGAGACAGAGAGGAGGAGAGAGAGACAGAGAGAAGGAGAGAGAGACAGAGAGAGAGGAGGAGAGGAGGAGAGAGAGAGACAGAGAGAAGGAGAGAGAGACAGAGAGAGAGGAGGAGAGGAGGAGAGAGAGAGACAGAGAGAGAGAGAGAGATACAGAGAGGAGGAGAGAGAGACAGAGAGAGAGGAGAGGAGGAGAGAGTGAGAGAGAGAGAAGGAGAGAGAGACAGAGAGAGGAGAGAGAGACAGAGAGAAGGAGAGAGAGACAGAGAGAGAGGAGGAGAAGGAGGAGAGAGAGACAGAGAGAAGGAGAGAGACAGAGAGGAGAGAGAGACAGAGAGAATGAGAGAGAGACAGAGAGAGGAGGAGAGGAGGGAGAGAGAGACAGAGAGAGAGGAGGAGACAGAGAGGAGGAGAGAGAGACAGAGAGAAGGAGAGAGAGACAGAGAGATAGGAGGAGAGACAGACAGAGAGGAGGAGAGACAGAGAGGAGGAGAGAGAGACAGAGAGGAAGAGAGAGAGACAGAGAGGAGAGGAGAGAGGAGAGAGAGAGGAAGAGAGAATGAGAGAGAGACAGAGAGGAGGAGAGAGAGACAGGAGAGAGGAGAGAGAGACAGAGAGGAGGAGAGAGAGACAGAGAGAGAGGAGGAGATGAGGAGAGAGAGACAGAGAGGAGGAGAGGAGGAAGAGAGAGACAGAGAGGAGAGAGAGACAGAGAGGAGGAGAGAGAGACAGAGATGAGAGAGAGAGGATGATGAGAGAGAGAGAGAGAGAGAGAGAGAGAGAGAGAGAGAGAGAGAGAGAGAGAGAGAGAGAGAGAGAGAGAGAGAGAGAGAGAGAGAGAGAGAGAGAGAGAGAGAGAGAGAGAGAGAGAGAGAGAGAGAGAGAGAGAGAGAGAGGAGAGGAGAGAGAGAGAGAAGAGAGAGAGAGAGAGGAGAGAGAGAGAGAGAGAGAGAGAGAGAGAGAGAGAGAGAGAGAGAGAGAGAGAGACAGAGAGAGAGAGAGAGAGAGAGAGGAGAGGATGAGAGAGAGAAGGAGAGAAGAGGAGAGAGAGGAGGAGAGAGGAGGAGAGAGAGAGACAGAGAGGAGGAGAGAGAGACAGAGAGAGAGACAGAGAGAGAGGAGGAGAGAGAGAGAGGAGGAGAAAGAGACAGAGAGGAGGAGAGACCAGAGGAGGAGAGAGAGACAGAGAGGAGGAGGAGAGAGAGGAGGAGAGAGAGACAGAGAGGAGGAGAGAGAGACAGAGGAGAGAAACAGAGAGGAGGAGAGACAGACAGAGAGGAGGAGAGACAGACAGAGAGGAGGAGAGAGAGACAGAGAGGAGAGAGAGACGACAGACAGGAGGAGAGAGAGACAGAGAGGAGGATAGAGAGACAGAGAGGAGGAGAGAGAGACAGAGAGGAGAGAGACAGACAGACAGAGAGGAGGAGAGAGAGACAGAGAGGAGGAGAGAGAGACAGAGAGGAGGGAGAGAGAGACAGAGAGACAGAGGAGGAGGAGAGACAGAGAGGAGGATAGAGACAGAGAGGAGAGAGAGAGACAGAGAGGAGAGAGACAGACAGACAGAGAGGAGGAGAGGAGGAGAGAGACAGAGAGACAGAGAGGAGGAGGAGAGACAGACAGAAGGAGAGACAGACAGACAGAGAGAAAAAATTACTTTAGTTTTAAGAGTCGATTATTTTCATCAACTTCCAAATCAGTCAGGAATCAGTCCATGGTTACTGTAACCAAGTTCATCTATTAATAGAATCAGTCCATGGTTACTGTAACCAAGTTCCTCTATGATACGGCCTGGGTTGTTGACTATCTGACGGGCAGCCCACAGTACGTGTGCCTACGGAGCTGTGTGTCAGACAGACTGGTCAGCAACACCGGGGCCCCGCAGGGGACAGTCCTCTCTCCCTTCCTCTTCACTGTCTACACCAACGACTTCCACTATCGGTCAGAGTCCTGCCACCTTCAGAGGCTTTCTGATACGATAGTGGGATGTATAAAGGACGGTGACGAGAGGGAATACCGGGAACTGGTAGTGGACTTCGTCACATGGTGCGATAAAAACCACCTGCAGCTAAATGTGGCGAAGACCAGGGAACTGGTTGTGGAGCTGGGGAGGAGGAGGAGTGCACCTGTGACCCCCGTTTCCATCAGGGGAGTCGATGTGGACATGTAATGGTTGAGGAGTACAAATACCTCGGTGTGCACATCGACAACAAACTGAACGGGTCAAAACACGCAGAGGCACTATACAAGAAGGGCCAGAGCCGACTCTACTTCCTCAGAAGGCTGAGATCCTTCAATGTCTGTACAAGGATGTTGAGGATGTTCTATGAGTCGGTGGTGGCGGGTGCCTTCTTGTACGCTGTGACCTGCTGGGGCAGCGGACTGAGAGCAGGGGACACAAACAGGCTGGATAAGCTGGTCAGGAAGGCCAGTAGCGTGGTTGGGGTGGAGCTGGACTCTCTAGCGAGGGTGGCGGAGAGGAGGAGCCTTGCTAAGCTCCAGGCCATCAGGGAAAACTCCTCCTACCCACTATACACAGACTGGGCTGACAGGAGGAGCATGTTCAGTGCTAGATTAACACTCCCAAGATGCAGCACTGAACGGCACAGGAAGTCCTTCATTCCGACAGCCATCAGACTTTACAATGCATCACTGTGCCTCACTGCATCACTGAGCACAGAGTGACAATTACCATCTTCCTGGACTTTTACCTTTACTATAGTTTTAAACCGACATAGTACAAATTGACACACTGTATATTTTTACTGTATATTTTATATTAGAATGTAACATAGGAAATGTATATCCCAGACCGTATTTTATTCTTAGGCTTATTTTAATTCGTATTCGTGATTTTTGGTTTTGTCTATACCTAAATGTTTACTGTGATCGATTTGTAGTGCCAAATTTCCCTTGGGATGAATAAAGTATTTCTATGTGTGTATAGTGTAGTGTACCTTTGTTGTGTGTGTGTATAGTGTAGTGTATCTTTGTTGTGTGTGTGTGTGTCAGTGTGTGTGTGTGTATAGTGTAGTGTATCTTTGTTGTGTGTGTATAGTAAGTAAGTAAGTATTTATAAAGCACCTTTCATACATGTCATGTAGCTCAAAGTGCTGTACACAAATATAGGCATATATAACGATAAAAGCAATAAAGTCACAGTGATCAGTTAAGATCAATGTTTAAAAAAAAATTATAATAATAATAATAGTAACGTAAAAATGAAAATAACGTAAAAACAGTCATTTGCTTACCAGTTTGGGAGAACAGGTCCGCATAAACATGTCCGCTCAGTAGCAACCGGAAGTGCACTAAACCAATGCACTTGTATGGTAGGTAGCAATGTTTAGCTCTTATAACGCTAGTGTAGTTACGTTTTTATCAGTGGTCATAGTTGGGTCCACAGTGCTTATCCAAGCCCCATGGACCCATCAGTGGCCGCGTATTGTGTGCGTATGTACCCGTTCCCTCATCTAAAGAGTTGGGTCCACAAGACTTTTCCAAGCCTTACGGATCCATCAGTGGTCGTGTATTGTGTGCGTATGTACCCGTTCCTTCATCTAAAAAGTTGGGTCCACAAGGCTTATCCTAGCCTCATGGATCCATCAGGTTTTTCCAAGCCATAACTATTTGTAAGCTAGACTGTATAGGTACGTTTTTAATTTTCCTTTAAAAATGTGTATGGAGCTGGCGTTTCTGATGTGTGTTGGTAGTGTGTTCCATAGTTTTGGGGCATAGTTGGCAAATGCCATACTTCCTATCCTCTTTTGGTTTCTGGGCGTGTCTAGTAAACCTGTAGTGGATGACCGTAGCGTTCTTGAGGGCAGATAACTAACTAGGGAATTTGCTATGTATTTTGGGCCTTGCTCATTAAGAGCTTTATATGTTAGGAAAAGGACCTTAAAATCAATTATATGAGTTATTGGAAGCCAGTGCAGAGTGGCCAGGACTGGAGTGATATGTTCTCTTCTCCTTGTATGAGTTAGTAATCGAGCTGCAGAGTTTTGGATAAGCTGAAGCTTCCCAATGGTTGCTTTGGGAAGACCAGTGAACAGTGCATTACAATAGTCAAGCCGACTTGATACAAAAGCATGAATAAGTTTCTCTGCATCCTTTTTATTTACGAAAGGTCTTACTTTCGCTATGTTTCTTAGGTGGAAGAATGACGTTTTCATGGCCTTATTTATATGAGACTTAAAGGTCAGGTCTGAGTCCAAGATGACACCTAGGCTTGTAACCTCAGTCTTTACATAGGATGACAGACTCCCCAGGTTTTCACACAGCACTTCCCTTTTCGCTTTTGGGCCGATCAATAGGATTTCGGTCTTGCTTTCGTTTAATTTTAGGAAGTTATTGTTCATCCACTTGTTTATTGCTAACAGACAATTTGTAATGGACTGTATGGCTGTAGTGTTATTTGGTTCTGCGGAGATATATAGTTGTGTATCATCAGCATAACTATGGAAGCATACATTGTGGTCTCGAATGATGTCCCCGAGGGGCAGCATATATAGTGAGAAGAGTAATGGACCAAGGCAGCTTCCTTGTGCAACTCCAAAGCTGCTGTCATGTTCCTCGGATACATTGTCTCCAAGCTTAACATAGAACCTTCTCCCCTTAATGTATGTTATGAGCCAATTTAGTACATGATCGGAAAAGCCAACCAGTCTTTCAAGACGACTGATCAAGATATTATGGTCAATCGTATCGAACGCTGCACTAAGGTCCAATAGGACAAGAATTGAGACTTTGCCAGCATCGGAGTTTAGCCTGAGGTCGCTAACTATTTTGGTAAGGGCAGTTTCAGTGCTGTGATTTGTTCTGAAACCTGATTGTAATTCCTCCATGATGTTATTATCTTTGAGAAAGGAGTTTATTTGTACTGAGACTAGAGCTGCCGCGATAACCGCATTACCGCGGTATCGCTGTTGCATCACGCTCACCGCAGAGTTAGGCTGAATACCGCGTCACCGCTGTTTTTTATCATAATAATAAAGTTGGCTTGCGGCTTGCGGCTCTGCAGATATACCCTACTCGGTTCCAAGCGACCCTATTGGGTAGAAGTGGTACCAGAAAAGTCATGTGAAACATTGCAGACCACTGACTGGTCAGAAGAGAGACGCGTCACGCGTCACACTTTGTAGCCTCTGAACGAAAACAGAACGCCGCCATCTTTACTGCCTCGCTAAGGATGCATTTCATTCAGGATTTGTTTGCGACAGAACCAATTGCAATAAACAAAAAAGAATGGATTCACTGTGTATTCTGCCTTATTTATTGATGAAACAAAACCGACATCAACCCAATTTACCACCGAGCGGAGAGTTTAGTGTCACAACAAGATCGCTGATGTGTTAAGTTTGTTGTTGTTATTAGCCTAATAGTAATACTACCGTCAGCCGATATACACGAGAGGTAACGTTAAACCCGGGTTTGCTTGGTAGAATACACAATGAGAGGTAACGTTAGCTTTGGCAGAATAGACGCAACGAGAGTCTGGTTAATGTTGTTATTGATTGATTGATTGATTGATTGAAACTGTGTTAAACTCTGGCTTGCTGCAAGCCCTCGGACATCTATGCCCACGGAGCTTTCAGTGTACACAAGCGAGCGGCCCCGCCTGCATCCCCACACGGAGACAAACGGAGTAGTACCTGGCTGCAGTGGAAAAGGAACGAAGTACCAGGTGCCTAAAGCGGGTCGAGTCGAGTGGGTACTATGCAGTGGAAAAGCGCCATTAGACTAGAGGCAGGCTATAAGAGTAGACTACTAAAAAAAGAAAAAAATGCATTCAAACTTTTTTTTTTTGTGCGCACTGTGCGGTAATAACCGCGGCGGTAGGAAATATTTCGCAAATTCGTGCGGTAAGGAAAATATCAATACCGCGGCAGCTCTAACTGAGACTATCTTTTCTAATATCTTGCTGATAAATGGAAGGTTCGATATTGGCCTATAGCTTTTTAGTTCGTTTACATCTAAGTTTGTTTTCTTTAGTAGTGGTTTTACTACAGCCGTTTTA